>NC_056746.1:560050947-560101738 GCF_019279795.1 Protopterus annectens
CTGCAACAACTTTCCCATGCTGTAATGCACAGTCACTAATGAAACATTCCAAAACATCTTGTCCATGGAAAGAATGCACAATCACCACGATACACTATGTTAACAGGAAAGCCACTGACATGAGCTAGAAAATGTGCTCTTCAGAATCTTTAGTAAGACAGCACAACATCTTCTCCCTCACAGCTGTATTTTTGTAAGCAAATTAACCATTTCTACTTTTGTCTACGTAGCACAAATGCTCAAGATCTACACCAGGCAAATACAGATGACACTGATAAACTACAAGCTTCTCTGTGACTGATGAAAACTACAAGCTTCTCTGTGACTGATGAGTTACTTTGTAGCTTACTGGGGGGGTAAAGTCGATGCGTTAGCGATTTGTTTTAGCCAGGAAAAGTGGTAACCTTGACGCAACTGACTGCACCATGTAAAACGTATGACGAAAGGGATACACTTAAGGTTAAAATCCCCATCAGCTAGTCAGTCAGTGGCCTCTCTTCTCCTTTCGTCACTATAAAATACACATTACTGTTTCTAACAGGAGTTCGACAAATGCTTTAACTCCAACATCTTAAACAGGTCACAAGATTCATCCCAAAAGAATTAACAGACAGCTTTAGGCAAAACCCCAAAACTTAACCTTTGGCAACAAAGATTTAAAATCTTTTTGCTAAACTAATAATCGGATAGCTCTTACTTCTGCCCTTCTGAAGTCACGTAGCAGAAAAAAAACATTTATCTCACAGTGTTATACAGACTAGATATACATATATAAATACACATATATTTTTATTAATTTTACATGTACGCACACATTTTTTTAAAAACTTTAACCAAGTACACCAAAAAGACATGGATAATCCAGCCCATGTACAAGCACTCAATGTATACATACCCTGCAGCAGGTTTGGCAGAAGTGGGAGAAACTCTTGGTACAAGAGATCATGGCTGCCTCCTCCAATGGATCTGAAAAGGGCTCGCAGCAGCAAAAAGTAGTTGTACGGCTCCTTTGCAGTCTGTGCCAGTTCCATCGAACTATTGACTATCTTATGCAAATGAGGCTACTCATGAAGGAGAAAAAGGCAGTATTAATTAAAAGGTAAGCCTTAAGACAAACAGCAGGCAAAATCATTACCTGCAAACAACTCAAAACACCTTACTAAATTCAAATGAATAAACAGTATTACCACAACAAAAACCTAAATTCAAAATCACCAAATAAAAATGCATCACCCTGCAGTGTTTCATTTGGATGATTCAAGGAATTATGAAAACGATTTAAGACAACTGGCCAAAATGAAGGTACAGTGGAAAGTACTGTGATAAAAAATACAGTTGTGTACACTTACCATAAATGTAGATGTTCGAGTGTATTCACTGTTCCAGTCATTACATTTGGGTTATCTGCCTGCAGGTAGTCCTCAGCCAGCCTGAATATCAAAGTCTTGGATTCCTGCATCAGATGCGGTCTCTTCTTCCATGACGTCAGGTCGTCAGAGGTATAAAACATGCAGCCGACGCCATTACATCAGTTTTTCTTGCCCCAGATGTCAGGTGCCCCCATAATGGGAAGCAATTATATGTTATGTTACACCTCCAACAAAAAGCAAATACACCAGAAAGCACAAATACACCAAACAAGAAGGAAACGTAGAGCCAAGAGAAGTCTGCAGGCTGGAGGGAGGTTAACCAGGACTGCAACAGTGAATAAACTCGAACATCTACATTCATGGCAAGTGTACACAACTGTACTATGTTCTTCATGTTTCACTGTTGCAGTCATTAGATTTGGGTAGATTCCCAAAACTAAGGAAGGGAGGAGGCAGTTAGAGAGCATTAGGAACAGCTATTAAGACCTGCCCTGCAAAACTGCAGTGGCAAAACCAGCTCTGGATTTAGAAAAAATAGGCATGTGGTAATGCTTGGTGAAGGTATGAACAGAGCTCCAGGTAGCATGTTCTAGGATGTCCGTGGTAGGGACCCCTATGAGAAAGGATGTAGAGGTAGATACAGCCCTGGTGGAATGTGATCTTATCCCCCTGTGGGGTAGGTTTTCCATGGTGCTTGTAGCAGAAATGAATGCAATGGTCTATCCATTTAGAAATGGTTTGCGTTGAAATGGCCTTCCCCTCTGCCCCTGCAGCAAAGCCAACTAGCAGCTGTTCAGATTTTCTGAGAGGCTTAGTCCTGTCCAAATAAAATCTAAGTTGTCTGTGCACGTCCAAAGAGTGCAGAATTCGTTCTCCTTTGTTTTGTGGATTAGGGAAAAAGGTAGGCAAATGAATGGACTGATTTAGAGCCACACTAGACACCACCTTGGGCATAAAGGAAGGATTGGTCCTGGGGAAAACCCTGTCTGCATGGAAGATATAATGAAGGGCTCCATTGCCATGAGGGCCTGTAATTCAGACACTCTTCTTGCTGAAGTGATGGCTAGAAGGAAGGCTGTTTTCCAAGAAAGGAATTTCAACTCTGCAGTTGCAGCTGGTTCAAATGGAGGGAGAGTGAGTTTTTCCAAAACACAGTTAAGGTCCCAGGCTGGAGTAGGGGCTAGCCTGGGGGGGGGGGTCCTTAAATTTTTAACCCCTCTGAGGAATTGCTTTAACAAGGGGTGAGAGAAGAGGGGTGGTTCAGTATTATAATGTGCTGAAATTGCAGAGGCATGAATTTTAATTGACGAGAAGGACAGGCCCTTGTGGAGCATTTCTGTTAAGTACTTAAGAATATGAGGTAAACTGGACACTGTAGTGCCCAGACCCTGGGTCTGGCTCCAGGAGCAGTATCTTTTCCACTTTTCCGCATAGGATTTTCTAGTACTAGGTCTCCTTGCTTCCAGAATTGCATCTAGCACCTGCTTACTGAGGGATGCTATTGGAGAGCTCAAGGAATTAGCCAGGCTGCAAGGTTCAAGGTTTGAAGCGGAGGGTGCAAAATCTGGCCCGCCTGCTGGAACAGCAGGGAAGGTGACTGAGGTAGGTGCCATGGATCCAGCAGTATCATACTGCGCAAGAGGGGGTATCAGTGCTGGCAAGGCCAGTCTGGTGCAATCAGTATTGCCCTTGGTTTGTCCTGTTTGATCTTTAGCAGAACCTTCGAGAGGAGAGGCCGAAGGGGAAAGGCATAAACTGAGAAGCGCTCTCAGGTGTAGGACAGGGCATCCACTTTCCAAGCTTGACTGCAGGGAGTCCTTGTGCAGAATTTGTCCAATTGGTAATTCTGTGGGGAGGCAAACAGGTCAATCTCTGGAGTCTCCCATTTGTTCCTTAAGAGGCTGAATATTTTTGGTTCCAGTTTCCATTCGTGTGGGTCCATGAGATTTCTGCTTAGGTCATCTGACATTGAATTTAGCTTGCCTGGCAGGAACTGAGCTTGTAGGTGCACTTGGTAGCTCAAGACTGTGTTCCACAGAGCCATGGCTAGTCTGCAGAGAGGGTACGAGTGGGTTCCCCCCTGCTTGTTTATGTACCACATAACTGTGGTGTTGTCTGTCTTTTAAACAGAATTCCCCTGCACGTAGGGAGTTGCACGGCTAAAGAAGAATCAAAAAGGAAAAACACAAGCCAGCAACAAGTGAGCCGTGAGATAATAAGTAGTTTATTTAAAAACTACTAAGGCAACATGAAAAGCTTATAAACAAACCGGTTTTGGCCCGGGTTTAGCCTAGCCTTCTTCAGTGTTTTACAAAAAAGCCAATCATGGTGTAATTTTATACAATCATGAAAAATAGTTGATTGGTTGACAGGAATTGCTATACTCATGAATATTCATCAAATATATACTGACAGGATTTTTCATAAATATTCATTAAGCCCTGGGCTAGAGAGAGCACCAAGTTTGGTGATCCATTTCTTTTCTTTAACATCAAGTTTTTTGTGCCAGCCACATTTATTAGTTCTATCACCAATAAGTTTGTCAATAATTACAAAGTGAAATTGAGCTGTATTATGTATAAGTGCATGTTTATATAAAGCATTGGATGTTCTTTTGCATTTAATATCACTCAGATGTTCGGACACACGTAACCTAAAGGGTCGGGAGGTTTGCCCAATATAGAATGAGTGACAGGTGCAACAAGCCATATAAATGGCCCAATCAGTATTACAGTTGGCAAAAAATTGAATGTCAAAAACTCTGTTACTATTTCTGCTAGTAAATTCCTTTGATTTCAGGATATGTTTGCAGTTGACACAATGGCCACATGGGAAACAGCCAATGAGTTTATCCCCCAAAATAGTCGTTTGATATACCTGGGGTAATGTGGATTCAGAGTGATGTTTATAGTGATTAAAGTATCCCGCTAAATTCTTTCCTTTGCGAAAGGAGAAGGAACATTTGTTAGGAATAAGTGTTTGGATTCTGACATCCGCTTCCAATATATTCCAATTAACCTTAATAATGTTCATGAATTTATTAGTGTTTCTGCCAAATGTGGTTGTAAAGCGTAAAATGTTTTTGGTCATAGGTTTCTTAAGCCAAGCATGCCTTCTAAGTACAGACCCAGTGACAGCAGACCTGCAAGATGCTTCTAAGGAGTCAAAACCACATTGCAAAGTATTGTTTAACAACTTGTTCAGCAGAATGCATTAAATCCTGTAATTCTTTATGTTCAGCACAGTCAGGAATCAACATCATTTTCTGTTTAAGTAGTCCCATAATATGCTGCTGATACGAAACTGGCAATTTAAGGACCTAATAGCCAAAGCAGCAGAAGTGTATACCTTCTTACCCCATCTGTCCAGGGCCCTGGAATCTCTATCAGAGGGGGTAGGGTTTTTGGCAGCAGTAGCCTTAATGCCTTTTGGTCCTTGGGAAATGGTCTCTGGATCCACAGTAGGATTTCTTGAAGAGGAACTTGTGAGAGTCAGGTACTCTGTAATACCAGTCAGGTTTTCTGGGAGCTGGAGGTAAAGTGTCTGGGGCCAGGCTAGATTCCAAGAAGGCATCATCTACAACGTCCAGAACAGGAGGGATAGCTAAAGGTCTGTATGGAGGGAGGAGTAAGAATTCCCTAAGCCTCTTTTTGGAGTAACGAGTAATCCTGGCTTTCCCAGCGGAAATGCTCCCTAAGAGTATACAAAATTTAACCAAAAGAAAAATCTTCTGGAGAGGAAGCAGAGGGAATGGAATCCTCTGCATCAGAATCCTCATAGGTAGATAAAGGCAAATCCTGGTAATCAGAAGAGACAGAAATATCAGAATCCTGATCAGAAGGAAAATCAGTTCTAGGTCTCTTAGAGGGAGAAGGATGGCTTCCCCTAATCAAAGTAATATGGTCTTCAACCATTCTAAGCATTTGTTTAGGCATATGTGCCTGACCATGCGGTTTGGACATTGGTTTTCTAGGCGTGAGTCGAGTTTTAGGCCTTGATGAAGAAGATGGCATCGGTTTAATATGCAAATCTGTAGGCCTGAATACACCCTCAGAAGCCGGTTGCCTGCACAGCGGCTCCGGACCCATCCAAAGTAGAGACATCCACAGGTTCCATAGTTGAAGAAGCATCTCGCGGCATACCGGACTTCGAATGGGTCTCAGTAGAGGCCTGCGAATCTGTGTAGTGGGTATCAGGGGCTGTAAAAGCACCTCACTGAGTACTGGCGACTAGCTTAACGGAAGCATCGGCGGCAGTTTTGGACCTATGCGGTCTGTCTCTGTCTTTATCCTTATGTTTTTTTCAGAATGTCAGTAGTCGGATGGCTTACCGAAGCCATTTCTGGATAGTTATACAGAGTACCAAAATAATTTGCTGCATAAATAAACTGACAACGAATAGTTCAGGGGTTGTATAAAGCACAAAACCGATAGAGAGGGACGTCGTGGTCTGGGCCTAAGCAAGGAATGCAGTAGGAATTAAAATCTTTATGAGGTATTTGCTTTCCACAGGTAAGACAATTGCTAACTTTTACTGACATCGGTTAAGAGCAAGAAAAAGGACCCCAACGGGGTCCTTAGCTTTTTTTAAGACTTCGGTTCTGAAACTCAAAAACGAAAATTTCAGGAGTCGGCCGACCAGCACTTGCTAACTGCTTCTGCTTCGGGCACCATGCGGCAAGAAGGACTGATGTAATGGCATCGGGCTGCATGTTTTATACCCCTGAAGTCATGGAAGAAGAGATAGCATCTGATGCAGGAATCCAAGACTTTGATATTCAGACTGACTGAGGGCTACCTGCAAGCAGATGACCCAAATGTAATGACTGCAACAGTGAAACACGAAGGAAATCAGTTTTATTTTTTGAAGCAACCACCCCCAGTTACAAACAAGTCATGCCCCATCACCCACCGCTCAACAAAAAATAAGGCACCTGTTTCTGTGGATGTGATTAATAAAAAGGTGAAAAACAACTGTTAAAAGTACAAAACTAAAACATTCCCTGTTGTATGTGAGTGCAAACATGCTAGTTTAATCTTCCAAATATGATTCTATGCACAAAACTATGGAAGCAACAATTCTACCTTCCTGC
This sequence comes from Protopterus annectens, assembly GCF_019279795.1. Classification (NCBI taxonomy): domain Eukaryota; kingdom Metazoa; phylum Chordata; order Ceratodontiformes; family Protopteridae; genus Protopterus; species Protopterus annectens. The sequence continues at coordinate 560,057,410 of NC_056746.1, forward strand.
AGGTTGGCCTAACTGCTTTACCTTTTTACCACAGCTAATCACCAGGCATTGCTTCCCTCATTAATAAAAAAGACTGTTCTCCAGACATTTCATCCTCTTCCACCCACTGAACCAAATACTAATGATTCAAACTCCAAACTAAAGACAGAAATGTCAGTGTAGTGTCAGGTAAAATGTCTGCATCTCTTTGCCTTGGTGTCACTGAATCAGTTATATGGCAGCACGGTTTTAATTATGTTTTATGAAAACTTTACACATGGCACTTAACACCGCAAAACAAGGGATGAAATATCCTGAACATTTTGAAAAACTGGTAATATAATGTTCCACTCATGTGCTTCCAGAAGCATGCGTTGTTTCCAAGTTTCAAACATTCAAAAACAGTTGGGTGCATAGTGTAACTTTACATCTTAGCATCTGAACAAGCTTGCGAGGGAAGGAGAGCCGAAGAGTACGGTCTATCTAAGTTTCCACAACAACATAGGAAAAGGAAGGCTACAATGGAACCCAACTCATAAGCAACCATTCTGAATTGTGATAAGATGGCAGAGAAATCGTGTTTCAGCCTACCAAAGATCTAGAACTTAGTATACATTACATCTGTCACATTCAATGAGGCAATCTCGCAGACTAAATCATCTTATGAATGCTTTTCACAGCAGTTTGCCACACAACAGTAAGGGGCTATGGAATGAAACCTTGAAGGATGACACCACTGAATAGGTTTACCCTGGTAGTGGGGTGAATATAAGGTAATGCAATTTACCAAATACAAAAGGTATGGGCCACGTTGCTGCAGCTCACATATCCTGAAAGGAATCTCCCTTAAAACATGTTGTAAATGCAGTCACTGTTTTGGTACCACATAGTATAAAAGGCTAAAGAGCAGAACTGTTCCCTTCTGTGGCAGCAAAAGATATTGCATGACAAGTATGCAACTACAGTGTGTCTAACTACTAAATGAACAAAAAAATGGCTTGTAAAGGCCTTAATTAACAGAAACAGTGCTTCTACAGTATGAAGGAGTGCCTCTCCAATTATAGCAGTAATTCTGGATTCAGAACATATCTCTCGAACACCTTACGGAGAAATCTGAAGTGAGTGAAGCACCACCACAGACTGGATGATTAGAAAAAGCTTACTACCCACAATGCACACAGTTCAGAAATCCAACAGGTCAACAACAGCTTCCAAAAATGTCTTCAAAGGAAGAACTTTTCCTATTTAAGAAATACCTTCAAACTAAGGAAGGTAAAGGTCTTCCAACATAAAAGTCAAGTTCCTGAAATTGTCTTGAGAAAAAACCCTCACAGATGAGTACAGATTACATCTATCTGCACTATTGTTCGAATCTTGGTTTTATGGAAATCCAAAGTGATGCGAGGCAAAACTGCGCAGTCTAATATCAGAGACCTGACTCTGATTAATAACACTGAATACTGAAGGACAAATAAGCCCCACGATGGACAAGAAGGGATACAAGCGATTAGATGCCCTAATAAGAAAATGTACTGTACTAGTAACAGCAGGTGGAGATAAAAACACTTGCATGCCGTCAGAAAAAGATCAAAGATAAAGCCCCCACAGCATGCTGAAGCAAGCACAACATGAAGTTTTGCACTCATACATGGGGTTTCATGAATGGCTGATGTGGATGTGCCCAAATGAGGGGTGGGATGAATGCCATCAACTGATGGAATAAAAATCAAATCCATTTGGGTCAGAAAACATCAAACCAAACAACTCACGTAAATGGCCAAGGAACTTGTTAACGCTGGCAGTTATGAAATGACCATTCTTGAAACAACTTTGATATGATGATGTCCACATCTGAGAGACATGAGCACCACCTTTTAGCTCTTTGATTGTTTTTCTATGAATGCCCAGCTTGAGCACTGCTCATTCCTTGAATGTCCCAAGCACAAATCAGCAGAATATTCAGATTAGCCCATTTATAACATTTCATAGACTCTGCTGTGCCTTACGTTAACACCTCCATGCTAGTTGCTAAAGATAATCACAACCCTCTTATTTGAGTAGATCAGTGCCAAAATTCACTGTAGGAGAAGAAAGGCTTGAAGAACCATCTGAGCTTCCCTGAGCAACAGGACAATGTTAAGAAGATTCTGTGAGTGACCATATATCCCACATTTGATTAACTCATATAGGCACTCCTCTGCCTTAAGACAGAGTCACTAACTACAGTGCCTGCTGAAAAATAAATTTCCTTCCCAAGCAAGTGATCAGTCACTAAATCCACATCTTTTTTTGCTTCGTGTAGAGCCACCAAGGAAGTCTGTATTTGGTTGAACAAGATCATGAGAATCCACAGATCAATTCCTGCCAATGGTACTGCCACTTTGCTAGCTGACACTAGTCTCAGAGTCATTCAGCTCTTTCCCTGATGACAACTGCAATACACTAAAGTGATGGTTAAAGGACAATCCTGTCCTCTAAAAGGTACAACTTTAACAAGCAGGAATCTAATCAGATGCATTAAAATGTGATCCTAAATATTACTCCAAGATTATCACTGTAATCAGATTCTGGAACAATCTTTGATAATTGGATGGCACATGCAAAAGGGTTATCAAAGTAAGGAAAGACAAACTGTCTTTTTCTGAAAGTCAGCTTCGACTGTACTTATGAATCTGGTAAAAATATGTGCAGAGTACACAATACAAAGTGCAATGCCACAGAGAGAAAACTTTCTTAAAGTATCCCCTACTGACCATGTTCTGAAGGGGTAATGACAGTCAGCATCCTAAATTTTGTTTAGCTTCTAAATCTGACTTGACCATGTAAGCCTGTCCCCCAAAAGGATGACAAACCATCATGCCCATTTATTCCCAGTTCAGCTGAGTCACAGTCATGGCTTTATCCTACCATCCCAAAGAGTTAGCATCTTGAACTTTTATGGGAGTGAATACTTTAGACCTTGAAAATTCAGAGACTTCAAATACCCATGTTTTCAGCCAATAAGAAAAAAGGAACAAGCTCTACATGGACTACCTATAAATGGTTTGATGATATCTTCATAAAACAGACTCTATGCCTCCTGCTTTTAACAAGATGCATTTGCCTTTCAAAAAAGCAAGAACACGGACAGCTTTAGGGAGAGATACCAGGTCTATAGCACACCACTCAGCCAACAAGTGAAGCACCCAGGCATCTGTACTGGCAAGCTCTTTGGAGATGCACAGAAAAAAACACCTTCTATCGAGCACATCTTCCTACCAAAGAGGCTCAATAAACTATCAATACCATCCATCAAAGAACTGGCATTCTTCACATGAGGATGCAGTTGCTAACACTGCAGAGGTTGTTTCTACATTTTCTTATCAGACCTCCACCAGTCTGTATCTGATTTCTAAACAACTTAGTGAAAGAAACCATCATAGGCCCTTACTGGAGTTTTCCGTGGTGATAACAGGCTCACAATCACAAGTTCTGTGCAAGGACACTGAAGAGGAAGTGAAACTGGTCAAGGCAAGGATGAATCTGTACATGTCCATCTAATCATCAAGGTTAGCCTTGAAGAATGTGAGACAAGGCTATATGTGACAAGACAGAAGTACAGCACTTGATACTTTATAAGACATAATATTTTTGCTATTTTTCTTGCATGTGTGAAAGTCACAGAATATAAGTACAGGATGAGATATGCTTCACATTTTAATACATTTTTTATGCACTTTTTTTTCCTTTACATAAGATTTTAGTACAGCCAGCTCTGCAGTGCAGCGGTATAAAGCCTTGACTGCAAACCAGGCAACTAGGGATTCAGTTAGTGATCCTGATCCGTGAGGAGTTAAGCTGAGGGGGAAGGAACACAGTGTGTCAATTATGCCAGCTCACCAACCATGGAGGCAAGGGTGGTTTTGATTACAGTCCCATAAAGCAGCTGCTGCTCCTGCTTTGTGTACAACAGGTAGGTGTCTGTTAACCATGCCTGCTGCAGCGATGAATAAGCAGATGCCACTGCACAGCTACCATGCTCCTGGCACTAGGAACCATGAAAACTAAACAAATAATTGCAAACATTTCAGCAATTGATCTTTAGTCAATACAGGTGAGATGAGACAAGTTTTAAAGAACAAAAGCATTAATAAAATTTCCATAGGAAAAGAGTGCAAGGTGCACAATAGATTAGACTCCCACCTCAAATACATCTGACCACACACACACACACACACACACACACACACACACACACACACACACACACACACACACACACACACACACACACACACACACACACACACACACACACACACACTCCATAGTGTGTGCGAGAAAAAATGAGTGATGATATACCACCTTATCAAACTAATGGTTTGCTCTGCTCTCTCCCAGAAGTCCCCCACCACAACAGTCATAGCTGTTAAAATCAATGACAATTTTACTTCAAACCATGTTAGTCAGCAAGTTACTAAGCACAATTACAAATGACTACTTACAAACCACATAGGCTAAAAAGAAAGCAATAAAAGTCCCATGGAACAGATGCACATTCCCAGCTCACTGAAGTTATTCAGACAATGGTATAGTACCTTAAATATTAAAAATATCTTCTCAAGATGCATAGCTTACCTTAAGCATTTGTTCATTTTCAGCTGCAAATAGTGATACAGAGCCAAAAACCAATTTGAAAAGCTTGAGGTAGAGGTTTGAAAGTTCCACATTTGAACCCATCTCTGGTAACCTTTCCAAAAGGTATTCTACAAGAATTGTAGCAAATAAGGCTGATGTGGAAGGGTTTGCCAGAAAAGAATTTGCAACAATCTAAAAATATAAAAAGTGGAAAGTTATAAAATGTGTACTGAAGGCAACGTCTCAAATACCTGCACAGTTTTTATTAAAAAAAAAAAACAATTTAATACTTATCTCATAGAAACCTGCTGTCTAATCTTGACTTGACCTTAGTCTGAACATTAACTCATGATATTTACCAAATCCCAGAAACCATTTTAACTGTATTTGCTTCAAAACCAAAATACAGCAGCACATAACACGTACTTAGATTTTAAACCATGGAGACTCATAATCTAATCTAGTGGTAACTAAATGTATTAAAGAAATAAAAACAACATGTTCTGACATTCAGACCCAATGCACATGCATCTCCACTTAACCCAGGTACAGAGTAACCAGCACAGAGTAACCAGCAGACTGTATAGTTTATTCAGTCTGTAATTTCAACTAATGTAAACAGAATTCGGCATCCAGTTTACCAATATGAAGTACAGTTGTGTAAAATCTTACCCATAGCCGGCCTTAGGCATAGGCCTACTAGGCGGCCGCCTAGGGTGCCGCTGTAGCAGGGGCGCTTTTTCAATGTTTATTTGGTGTAAGTAGACCAGGATGGGGTCACCAGGTGGTGTGGTGGGGGGTGCCGTGGAGACCTTTTGCCTAGGGCACCAGTTGACCTAAGGCCACTCCATAATGTTAGATGTCCGTCTCTTCACTGCTACAGTATTCATTACATTAAGGATCCCCTGTCAAGTTCGGCCTGATGTCCGGCCAGTATACTAAAGCCTTTAAGTTGCTTTAAGGTATGCCATACGCCACACATACTCCTTGCGTACGGCATAAAGGTGACATCTGGACATAACATCCTCAGAAATGAAAGTCACAGTAGGAACAGCAGTACAAGGAAAAGAAAAGTTAATCAGTACATCTAGAAGAGAAATGGACCAGAAGGTGGAGGGAGTGAATACTGCAACAGTAAAGAGAAGGACATCTACTGTTATGGTAAGATGTTACACAACTGTACTATGTCCTTCCATTTCACTGCTGCAGTATTCATTACATTAGAGTGCACCAAAGTTCAGGAAGAAACTTGGAAGGATGAAGGACCAGCACAGCCCTCTAGAAAGCCATGAACGATGAACTAGCAAAACCAGCTTTAGCTCTGGAGATTCCATGCAACTTGTAATGCTTGGTAAATGTATTCAAAGTCCAGGTAGCTGGCTCAAGAACAGAGCTAGTACCCAAACCCTTGAAAACGGCACCAGAAGAAGCCACAGCCATAGTAGCACACGTCTTAACAGATTAAGGAAGGCTCTTACCATGAAAGGAAGAAGAAAAAGACATAGATTTAAGATCCAAGAGGAAATAGTTTGCTTGGCTACAGCTAATCCCAAGGACCTGGGATGAAAGGAAACAAAGAGCTGATCAGATTTCCTAATAGTCTTAGTCTTATCCAAATAAAATCTGAGTTGTCTATACACATCCAATGTGTGCATCACCTTCTCAATGGCAGACTGCAGAGAAGGGAAAAAAGTGGGCAAATGAATAGACTGATTAAGGGACAACTCATTCAAACCTTAGGCATAAAACGATTAGTATACAAGAACACCCTGTCCTCATGAAACACCAAAAAAGGAGAACAAGCCATAAGGGCTTGAAGCGCAAACACCCAGCTGGCAGAAGGACTAACAAACATACAGTCTTCCAAGAGCAACGTTGCAAGAAAGATGAAGCTGCAGGCTCAAAAGGAGTGTATGTCAACTTCCCCAAAACAAAATTAAGATCCCAGGGAGGAAGAATGGGCTTCCTAGGAGTTTAGTATGAAGGATGCCTTTTAGGAATAGTTTAGTCTTAAATCAAGATGCTAAAGGAGGAGAAATAGGCAGACAAGCAGAGATAGCTTATAACCGGGCCCTAACAGAAGAAAAAGCCAACCCAGCATTGAGCAATTCATACATGTTAGAGAGATCCAAAGAAATATCCACAAAAAGTGGATCCAGGTTATGAGAAAGACGCCAAACAGAAAACCTCTTCCATTTGGATAAATAGGATTTTCTAGTATTGGGGGACCATAGCCATGTTCTCAGAAAAAATGCATCTATTTAGAATCCAAATCCTATCACTTGCAGTGTCAGCTGAAGAGTGGACAGGTGGGGATGGATGACAGATCCCTTGTCCTGAGTCAGTAAGTCTACCCTGTGAGGTAACTTGTGATGAGTGCCCTTGGCTAAATGCAGAAGAGGGAACCAATGCCGTTTCAGCCAAAAGGAAGTCACCAACAAGATTGTGGGGGCATCCTGCTGAATTCTGAACAGGACTTCTGGAATAAGGGGAAGAGGATTGAAAGCATAAAGAAACATTTCCATCCAAGAAAAAGATAGGGCGTCCACCTTCCAAACCAGAGGACCTGGGACTCTGGCACAAACTAGAGGAAATTGTTCAGAGAGGAGGCAGACAGATCTATTTGAGGAGTACCCCACTGGTGGACAATGTCCAAAAACACATCCCAGTGAAGCATCCATTCATTGGACTGAGTTATATACCTGCTCAGTGTGCCTGCCACAAAGTTTTGACCTAAGGGAATGTAAACTGTCTGAAGAGACGCTTGATACTGGACAGCAAAATCTCACACTAGGAGTGCCAACTGGCAAAGAAGACAGGATATCTTGCCCCCCCCCCCTTTTGTTTACATAACACATCACTGTGGTATTATCTGTAAATGTCTTAAGAGGTCTTGGGAAGAAAAGAGAACGAAAAGTCTGAAGTGCCATCAAAAGCAATCTCTTCTCTTTGACATTGATGCGCTCTTTCTGCTAAAGCGGCAACCACACCTCCTGCACCTTTAGTAAGCCAAAAACTGCTCCCCATACCACGTCTGATATCTGTGAACAGCTCCTGAGAGGGAAGAGAAGGATGAAAAGGGAGCACTGGATTTAGAGACAACAGCTGGATTCACCAATGAAAATCATTCTTGAGACAAGGTAGAAGAACTACAAATTCTAGGGGATGCGCATGTTCAGAAACCACTAAAACTTTCTTGTGTGGAGTTTAAGGAAGCACAAGGATGGTGGATGTCATGAATCCCAGATCCTTCAGAAACTCCCAGGCTCCAACAGAGTCAAGAGGAAGAAGAATTTGAAAGAATGACATGAGTGTCAGGGCCTTGAGAGGAAGCAGGGATGCCAGTAAAGGCACCGTCTGAATCCTGCACTCAAGAAAAACATGGCACTGAGGAGGAGTCAGGAAAGACGAAGTTTATTGTGAACCACAAGCTTTGCAGAAGGGAAATCGCAAAATAAGGATTTTGCAAGATTTTGCAACAGGATCTCTGGACAGGATGCCTGAAACAGGAGGTCATTCAAGTACGGAAATACTTGGATCCCTTGAATCCTACAAAAAGCAATCACAGGAGTGAGGCCATTTGGTGAACACCAGAGGCAGTAGAAAGGCAGAGAAATGAAAATGCTAGGAAGCAAGAGAGAAATGTACAAACGTCCTGAATCAGGGATAGATTGGCATATGGAGATAAGCATCCTTGAGATCCAGAGACACCATAAAAGGCTGAGGAAGCAAAGTGGGAACAAAGTCTGAAGAGACAACATACAAAAGAAGGGCACCTTCAGAAAAGTGTTTAGATGAGAGAGGTCTAGAATCGGTCTCCAAGTACCTTTTTTTCTGGGTACCAGAAACATCCTGGAGTAAAACCCCTTCTCCCTTTCAGACACAGGCACCTCTTGAATAGTACCCTGGGTCAAAAGTTCCCAAACACTTCTGGAAAGAGAGAGAGAGTTGTTTCTGAGGGGCTGAGAAGCGCACACACAAAAGGGGGAAGGGATTTCCAAACCATGAAATACCCCTGTTGAATAATGGACAGTACCCAGGGATCCTGAGTAATCTGTAGCCAAACAAAAAGAGAGAGAGAGGGGCGAAGAGAAAGAGGAAAGTGTCTGGGAAGAATGGGATACTCAGACAGCACCTGGTTTATCTGGGGAAGGAGACTTCTGAAGTCTAAGTAACCTTAGCAGAAGGAGCCACTTGCCACCCTTTTTACTCTTAGCAAAAGGTCGAGATTGCCTACAAACAAAGGCTGGTTTACTGAGAAAGCTTCTCTGAAATTTAGGCACAGAAGAAACAAACACATGCTTAAGTTCCTGTAAAGTCTTGCCCTTATCCTGAAGGGACTTAAACATAGCAGCAGCTTAACCAAACAAGTGATTATTATCAAGAGGGGCAACCATCAAGTTATCCTTAATATCATCAGGCAAAGGTTGAAGCTGAAGCCAAGAATACCTCCTCATCACTGACCCAAAAGCAGCAGCCCTACAGGAAACATCTGCTGCACCATAATGACAAGCCACTTAAGAAGTCCCTAACAAGGAAAGAGCAGAGTCTGGAAAATCAGAAGTAACCTGCCAAGCCTGGGACAGGACAGTCAATAAGTTCATAGACATATGGGTCTGATAATTAACAGCCGTAAAAGCCAAGGTAGCAGAGGTGAAATCTTAACTAGCCTTTCCATGGTCCTGCTATCTTTATCAGAGGGCAGTAACTTGGTTGAAGGAAACAAATGAAAGGAAACAAATGAAAGGGCTTGTCAGAAGCTACAGACACCAGAGAGGGGTCAGCAGAAGGACACTTGTTAAATTTACAGTCCTAGGCACCATACAGAAGCTATCAGGTTTCTTGGGAGGAGGGGGCTGAAAGTCTGAACTCACAGAAGCAATGGAAAATGCATCCAACAAGCCAGCCAAAACAGGTGGAACAGTAGAAGGTTTAGGGGAATCCTCTGCTAGTATCTTTTATGTACCTCCAAGACCTGAGTATAATCCAATTTAAAGAATGCCATCATCCTGGAGATTGTGTCTCCAAAATAAATTTCTTATCAGGACAGATCAGTTGTGTAAAATCTTACCATAACCATAGATGTCATTCTCCTCCATGTTGCAGTATTTTAGGTGTGAGATAACCTGCCCTCAGGCAACTCGTACGTCAGCTTCTATACAAAAGCTTCAGCTTGGCTGCTGAAGTGTGCGTGGGACGTCACATGTAGGGCCATAAACCAGGGGCCTTAAATGGGACGTCTGCATGCACAATCCCCAGAACCTGAAGGTCAGCAGGAGGTGCGCCAGTTGTTTACAGGTGTGTGACTTGGAGACCTACTGAAATGTAGGTAGTACAGGAAGGCACAAGACATGGGGGGACTGGTGGGCGGGAAGGAATACTGCAACATGGAAGAGGAGGACATCTATGGTTATGGTAAGATTTTACACAACTATTCTATGTCCTTCTATTCCTATGTTGCAGTATTCCAGGTGTGGGAGCGTACCACAGCTTAAGAGGATGAGAGGGTGGTGGTAGATGCAAAGGGTTCTACAAGACCCTGCAGGACTGCCCTGGCGAATCCTGTCCTAGCTCTGGAAACTTGGTCCAATTTGTAATGCTTGGTGAAGGTGTGGCTGCTTCCAAAATGGATGCTGTGTCTAGGCCTTTCATGAAGGCCTTTAAGGTGGCCACAGCTCCAGTGGAATGGGCCTAGATTCCCCTTGGGGGTTCCTTTCCGTGGTGAGAGTAACAGAAGCAAATAGCTTTCCTGACCCAGCATGCAATGGTTTGCTTAGAGACTGCCTTGCCCCAGTGCTCTGGGGTGGAAGGAGACAAAGAGCTGGTTAGTCTTTCTGATGGCCATGGTCTTGTCCAGGTAGAATCTAAGTTGTCTGTGCACATCCAGGGAGTGCAGTATTCTCTCTCCTTGAATAGTGGGTGAGGGAAAAAAGTTGGGCAGATGAATGGATTGGTTAAGAAACGGATCATTGACCACTTTAGGCATAAAGGAAGGCTTGGTTCGCAATGACACCCTGTTCTTGTGGAAGAATGAGTAGGGGGGACAGACCATTAGATCCTGCAGTTCTGACACTCTTCTGGCTGAAGTGATAGCCACCAGGACAGTCTCGTGTACACATCTGTAAGGAGGAAGGCCTGGCAGATTCAAAGGGATGTTGGGTTAATTTCTCAAAGATGTAGTTAAGATCCCAAGGCAAAGGGATAGGTTTCCTAGGTGGTCTCATGTGGAAGACCCCCTTAAGGAAGAGCTTTACATCGAGCCTGGCCAGCAAGGGGGAGGTTCCAGGGGCAGAGAGTCTGATATGGCAGAGAGGTGTACTTTTACAGAAGAATAAGAAAGGCCACTTTTTATCAACTGACACAAGTAGTTTAGAACCAGGGGAACCTCTGCGGTGCTGGGGTCCCTTCCCATTTGGCAGACATCATTTTGGAAATCTTTCCCATTTAGCCAGGTAAGATTTTCTGGTGGTAGGTTTCCTTGCCTTCCTTAGGACAAAGCACGTCTTCCGAGTAGCGGTGTCTGAAAGGAATCAAAAGTTGATCACCCACAGAGTTAGAGACAACATCTGTACCTGTGGGTGTAGGACAGTTCCTCTGTCTTCTGACAGTACGTCCACCTTGTAAGGTAACTTGAAGTGACTGCCCTTGGCTAGTTTCTGAAGTAGGGGGAACTAGTACTACCTTGGCCAGTAGGGAGTCGCTAAAGATTTTTGGTTTGTCCTTCTGAATTTTCAGGAGGACTTTCTGAATCAGTGGGAATGGGGGGGAAGGCATAAAGGAACTTCCCCTCCCAAGAGATGCTGAAAGAGTCCACTCTCCATGCTAGAGGAGAGTGGGTTTTTGAGCAGATGTTCTGCAGTTGCCTGTTCTGGGGGGAGGCAAACAGGTCTATTTGTGGAGCACCCCACCAGTGGACTATGTCTAAGACGACCTCCCTGTTCAGCATCCATTCGTGTTGAGGCGAGGAGGTCCTGCTCAACAGATCTGCTTGGTGGTTATCCTGTGAGAGGATGTAGACCGCCTGCAGGACTAAGTTGAGCCGGGAGACTAATTCCCATATTAGCAGGGATAGACTGCACAGATGATGGGCCTTTGTTCCTCCCTGCTTGTTCTGGTACCATATCAACGTGGTGGTGTCGCTGACAATCTGGAGCACCCATGGAACCAGAAGGGGGGTGAAGGTCTGTAGAGCTTAGAAAACTGCTGTAATTTCCCTGATATTGATGTGTTTGGCCTGAAGAGAGGGATGCCATTTTTCCTGAAACTTGTAATAGGCCAAAGTTGCTCCCCAACCTGAATCTGAGGCATCTGTATGCATAACTTGGGGTGGGTGGGAGCCCTGGGTTCAATTTCACTTGCTGTGTCCACCAGTTGATTTCTGTTTTCAGACAGGGAAGGAGGGGGGTGGCCTGCTCTAGGGCCTGTTAAGTGCTGGGACTAGATGTTCTTCAAGAACCACTGCAGCTTGCGCATGTGCATTCTTGCCAGGGACAGCATGGGGATAGATGCTGCCATCAAACCCAGGAGAGGAAGAAAATGCCTTGCCGTCACATTTCGGGATAGTGGAGCTTCCTGGAAGTGGGAAGTTAAAGACAGAACCTTGTCCTGAGGTAGAAAGGCCTTCATTGTGTGTCTGGTCTGATTCTGCAGCAGAGAAAAATCTTGTAATTGCTTGGGATCAGAGAGGATTTTGGGAGGTTGATGGCGAATCCCAGGTTGTGCAAAAGCGACATGGTGAAGTGTAGATGCTTTAATAGAGCCATCCCTGGACTCTTCCAGAACAGGATGTCGTCCAGATAAGGGTAAATGTTGCCAGGATCAGGATGTCGTCCATATAAGGGTAAATGTTTATCCCTTGAGTTCTGCAGAAGGCAATAGCTGAGACTAGGCATTTTGTAAAGACCCTGGGGGCCGTGGATAAACCAAAGGGCAAGGCAGTAAATTGGAAATTAGAGGAAGGGCCAGAGAAACGCAGGAATTGTCTGTTGGAACTCCTGGTGGGTATGTGCAGGTAGGCTTCCTTTAGGTCTAGGGTGACCATGATGGCCTTGGCTGGAATGAGAAGCAGCAAGGTGGGGAGAGAGAATTTTGAAGGAGGGTATCTGAAGATGTAGGTTTAAAAAGGACAGTTCTAAGATGGGTCTCCAGGGGCCATCTTTTTTGGGAACCAGGAAGAGAAGGGAGTAAAATCCTTTTCCTTCTCGTCTTGGAGGAACAGGCTCTATGGTGCCTAGCTGTAGGAGATCTGCCAGAACTTGTGTTATGAGATACGGCTGGTTTTAGGGGAGGGAAGGGATGCCTCTTCTGGGTGGCTTCTCTTTCCAGGATAGGAAGTACCCTTTTTGGATAATGTTGATGACCAACTGGTCTGAAGTGATGGACTGCCAAAGGGGGAGACAGTGGGAAAGGTAGGCTGAGAGGGGGAGGTGGGCAAGGCAGTCACGCATTACTGAGGCCTCCTCTGTCCTCAAAGGGCTGTTTGGGTTGCTGTGGTGGAGAAGAGGATCTGGAGTTAGTAGGTCTTCTGTCCCCTCTCCTGGACCTGGAAGAGGAGGGCTGTGGAGTACGTCTTACAAAGGTGGCTTTAGCAGGGTAGTTCCTATAATACTTGGGTGTGGGCGACACCAGCAGGTGCTTAATTTCCTGGAGTTCTTTGCTTTTTTCTTGTAGATTTTTAAAAAGGTCAGCTGATTGTTTTACAAAAAGCACATCGTGGTCCAGAGGGGCACCCAGGATTTTATCCTTGAAGTCCTCGGGGAGGTTCTGGAGTCTTAGCCATGAGTACCTTCTGAGGGCTGAAGCAGATGGTGCAGACCTGGCGGATGCTTCTGCACCATCGTATATGCACCTTATAGAATGCCTGGCTACCTGTTGGGCCAAGGAAAGTTTGGATGAGATGTCAGTCTTGCTGGGACTGTCACGGAAGGAAGCCAGCATAGAGGAGGATTGAGAGACCCAGTCTAATACACACGGTCATGTGGGTGTGAAAATTTAAGGCTCTGAAAGCCAAAGTAGAAGAAGTGTACACCTTCTTCCCCATCCTATCCATGTACTTACTGTCTGTCAGTGGGTAGCAGGGAGGCAGACAGCAGCAGTCTAGATTGCTATCTGCCATGGTGGCAATAACAGCTGGGTCTGTTAAGGGTGGCTTAACTAAGAATTTGTGGTCCTCTGGCACTTTATAGAAATGGTCAGAATGCTTAGGGGCCGGAGGCTAGGAGTAAGGGGTCTTAGAGGCCGCATTGAAGGCATCCAAGTAAGCAGGCAGAACAGGGGGAACTGCTGAAAGGGAGGGTGATTCCACTTGCAGCAGTTCAAAATACCTTTTTTGGGTGTCAGTCATTTGGGAAGTGTCCCATTTAAAGTAATCTTTCATCTTGGTGATGATCTCACCAAGAGTAAAGTCCTCGGGGGGGAGAGTCGCCCTCCACAGATTCCTCATCCGGAGAGTAATATTCCTGGGGGGAGACAAACTGGGAAACATAAGAAATGGACTCCTCTGATGAAGAGAAAGAAGAGTCATGTTGTTCTTCCCTGACCTGAGGGGTTATGGATGGGAGGGAAGAATCAGAGACAGGCCTAGGGCTCAGAAGAGGCAGGATAGAACTGGCTGAAGCTGAAGGCCTAAGGGCCATGACGGCCAGCATGAGAGAGGAAGTGAAGGCCTGCCAATCCGGTGTGACATCTGAAGAAGAGGAGGTATGTTTAGTTTTCTGCTTCTTTTTGACCAGAGAGGAAGTAGAGAATGGCCTGGCAACGGGTCTAGAGATTAGCACATCTGAAGTCTGGATTTCTGACAGAGGCACCACCGAAACTGGTTCCCCCTCGACGGGTGTTGATGTCTGAGTGAGATCCAAGGGATGCCACTGCAGTTGACAGATCCTCCGAGCTCGCTTCAACCCCTAGATCGGCAGTTGGCGGTGTGTCGGGAAGCGGAGCGGCAGGCAAAGAAGGCCTAGGAACCTTGGACTTCTTGCACGAAGGTTCAGGTACAGCCTCCGATGCAGGATCTATCCTACGGGCTAAAAGTTTGAGGCACTGTTTCTCGAGGTACAGATTTAACATGGCTAGATGGCTGCACAAGGTCTTGGGCACAAACGATTGACAAATAGCTCAAAAGGAGTGATGGGGTTCCCGGCCTAGGCAAAAAATACACCTGTCATGGGTGTCCTTATGGGGTATCTGGTGCCGGCATTGGCACTTTCCCTTTTTTCCTGACACCAGCTAAAGGTTACAACAACCAAGCATTAGTTAAAACGATCATCAAAAAATAAGAAAATTTGAAACCCAACAGGCTACTTATCTTTAAGATGTGATGTCTGTGAAGAAGCGATCGTACGATGCAAATGTCTGCGGCTGAAATGTTCTGAGGACTGTACGTGCAGACGTCACATTTAAGGCCCCTTGGTTTATGGCCCTACGTGTTACATGCCACGCACACTACAGCAACCAAGCTGAAGCTTGTACAGAAGCCAATGCACGAGTTGCCTGAGGGCAGGGAATTCCACACCTAGAATACTGCAACATGGGAAAAGAAAGGTCTATATCACATAGTTGAAGTTTTATAACTTCGAACACGTAATGTTCGACCTATTATGTTCGAAGATACAAAACTTCGACTGTGCATGAAACAAAAGGGGGAAACAAAATAAACTGTTTTAAGCAGGGGAGCAAGCCCCCCCAGCACACACCCCCCTACTTAAATATGCCAACTCCGAGATCGTACCACATTGAACAAAACAGAAACCTCCGCTTGGGGAGATTTCTACTGAAACGCTCGAACATTTACAAATTCGAACTTATGGTCTTGACCATATGAGGTTCGAACTTGTAAAAGTTAGACTACGTGATAGGAACCCAGACACCCAGATCTGCTCCGAGTTACAGCACAACGGCATGAAAATTACAAAAACCAACCAATATTGCCAACATCCTGGCAGATAGGTTCAGTGCTAACTTTACCCCCCCACCCCACCCCCTAAAGGGCCCATTTCTATAGAGGAAGAATGCAGAGGCCCTGTAATCACAACTATGCAGGTAAAAGCTGCACTCTCTAAAGCCAAAAACACAGCATCCATGGGACCGGACAACATCCCAGGCTGCATTTTACACGAACTTCAGAACGAACTGGCTCCCCACTTGAGCACCATGTTCAATAAAAGCCTCACATCAGGCTTTGTGCCCACTGAACGCTGCACAGCAACAGTTATCCCACTCCACAAAGGGGGAGCCACCACTGATCCTGGGAACTATTGACCTATCAGCCTGACGAGCCTGGTCTGCAAGGCCATGGAACGTATTATCAGGGAACTCATAAACAAAGACATTGGTAACCTCCAAACTCTGGATCCCACCCAGTTCAGGTTTGTGAAAGGCAGATCATGCCTCCTTAACCTGACTGACTTCTTTGAGGCAGTCACCAAAGCCGTAGATGATGGTAAGGTGGTTCACACTGCCTATCTTGACCTCACCAAGGCTTTCAACACCATCCCCCATTCTGGAATTATAGCTAAACTCACTAAACTAGGTATAAATCCCTACGTCACAAGATGGGTTGTCAACTGGCTCACTGACAGAACTCACACTGTAAAAGTTGCAGACTCCAAATCTGACCTCAAAGCAGTGACAAGTGGAGTACCACAGGTTTCCGTCCTGGGACCTCTCCTGCTTGGTATCTACTTCTCTGAAGCACAGGCTAACACAGAAGGCCTCTGGCTAACGAAGTTCGCAGATGACTGCAAACTAGGAGCCATAGTCAAGTCCCCAAATGATGCCAACATCTTACAGAAGGGCCTCGCTGAGACAGATGCCTGGTGTCAGAGCCATGGCCTCAAGCTCAATGCCAAGAAGTGCAGCTTCATCCCCTTTGGTAAAAACTCTGTGCCCATGAACTACCACATAGGCAGCAATCTACTTAACACCGAATTTTGATAAGAGACCTTGGGACCCAGGTGGACAGTAGTCTCTCCTTGGATAGTCACATCGTCACAGAAGTCAGGAAGTCCTTCTACGTGGCACACCTCATCATAAAAGGGTTCTCATCCAGGAAAAAAGAAAGGTCATTGTTCCCCTCTACTCCACACTCATTAAACCCATTAAAGAGTACAACGCCCCTTTTGGAATGTACCTCACAAGACATCTGCAGCAGCTGGAAAGGCCACAGAAGTACCTCACAAAGTGGATTACTGGCCTCAAACAAATGTCCTACACTGACCGTCTCAAAAAAACCCAGCTTTACTCTGTAGCATATTGCCTACTCCGAGGTGATCTCTGCCTAACATATAAAGCTATGTCAAACCCAGAGCTGTTAGACATGCTACACCTAAAGAAATCCCACTCCCTCCGAGCTACATGCTCTAGGGACCTAAACCTTGTCACCACAATAAACAGGACATGCTGGAGGGATAGATTCCTGTCCCAGAGACTTCCCATACTCTGGAACAGGCTACCCATCCATGTCAAGCAAAGTTCTTCATTAGCACTCTTCAAGAAAAATCTTGATGAGTGCACCCCGGGGATCACTTCTGTCTCTGCTCGACAGTGGCACAGGAAAATAACTTTCTTGGGTGGCGTAAGCCAGGGAACCTTGTTGGCTAGGCTTACGTAGGCCTTTGGGCAGATAGCCTAGTACCTACCTATGAACCTATGAAGGACATTGGTAGATTCCTCTTCCTCTGATCCATAGTCCAAAGGAGAGGGAACCTGAGAAGAGTTATCAAGAACTCCTCATCCTAATCCAGCTCCCCCTCAGAGGAATCCTGTTCCCTGGGTCTTTTTAAAAGATTAGAGGACCGGGGGGGGGGGGGGGGGGGGCTGAAACAAACTCCCTCTGGAGGTTTCAATGCCATCAAACCACTAAACAAACAGAGTGAAGGCTGCCTTTCACTCGGTGGCTTCCTCTGATGAGTTTAAAGTCAGAACCCTGCTGACCTCCAACATGGTTGTGGCAGAAGAATCCCACAGCAAAACCAAGCGACCCTCCGGGCATTCACTCACCTCGAGGGAGACTTCCAGCAGAGGTTGAACAGCAGAAGATTCCAGCCTAGGCTTTTTGGTCTTCTTCACTGACTGCTATCCATCCGAGTAGGAGGTATCCTTCATCATGTCTTTCGCAAGAAGATTAAGACACTGATTTTCAAGATACTGCTTCAAAGAAGATAACCCACTATGAAGGGTTTTAAGTACAAAAGCCTGACAAATGAAACAGGACGTATGGTCATGAGAGGCACCTAAACAAAAAAAAAAAGACACTGGTCATGGCGGTCTTTATGGGGAATGGCGGTCTTTATGGGGAATCTATCTCCCACACAGACATTTACCTTTCCTGGATGACATGAAACCCCACAAGCAACTATAAAAAAGCACAAGAAGAAATAACCCCTACAGGGCACTTATCTGCAATGGCTTGGTGAACCAGCAATGGAACGGGTGTTCCACCCGCCGATAAAGCAATGGAGCTTGGACTGGCAGCAAAGTTGCTGTGATGATGGTAAGGCCAGACATCACTTTCACGCCCTACGGTACGCAAGGAGCATACGCATGATATACGGCATACCTTAAAGTAATGTTGAGCTGCCGTGGCAGGGGATCCCTAATGTAATGAATACTACAACAGTGAAACGGAAGGACATCTCTTCTATATACTTCTAAAGTAAACAAATGGGTATCCCAAATGTACACAGACATCAGTGAGCAAATCTGGAGACAGAATCCACTGCATTATACTAATAAGACATCCCAGAATACGTTTGTTTTAAAATACGTAACTTAACAGACGTTTAAAGACAATCACAGTAAAAGGTGTGTGATTGTCTAACAATGCATGATACAGGTTGTGAGCCTGAGAGGGTATACAGAGCTGGGTTTGGACCTTTACAAGCAATAGCTATGGTCCTCTCTCAGCCAGCCATAGTGGTTGAATGAATGGCTATCACATGACATGGAAACGCAAAGTATCCAGGTTGCAAACAGAAAAAGTACAGTTGTGTACACTTACCATAAATGTAGATGTTCGAGTGTATTCACTGTTGCAGTCATCACACTTGGGGAATCTGCCTGCAGTTAGCCCTCAGTCGGCCCAAACACCAGAGTCTTGGGATTTCTGCGTCGGATGCTGTCGCCTCTTTCATGACATCAGGTCGTCGGGGATATAAAACATGCATCCGAAGCCATTACATCAGTTTTTCTTGCCCCAAATGTCAGGAGCCCCCAAAACAGGAAGCAATTACATGGTGTGGAACACCTCCAGTAAAAAGTAAATACCAATGCCGTACAATATGGCCAAAAAAGAGGATAGGTAGAAAGTATAGATAAGTCATGGGGCTGGAGGGATGGTAACCAGGACTGCAACAGTGAATACACTCAAATATCAGCGTACACAACTGTACTATGTTCTTTGTGTTCCACTGTTGCAGTCATCACACTTGGGTTTATTCCCAAAGCTGAGGAAGGGTGGAGACAGTCAAGACGTATTAGGGCTGGCTAGCAGGCCTTGTAAGACTGCTGTAGCAAATCCAGCTCTGGATTTAGAAAAGATAGGCAAGTGGTAATGCTTGGTGAAGGTGTGTACAGAACTCCAAGGCTGCAGCTTCCAGGATGTCCCTGGTAGGGACTCCCCTGAGAAATGCTGTAGAAGCTGAGGTAGCCCTAGTGGAATGGGTTCTGATCCCCTGTGCGGTAGGTTTTCCATGGTGTTTGTAGCAGAAATGGATGCAGTGTGCAATCCATCTGGAGATGGTTTGCTTTGAAAAGGCCTTGCCCTCTGCCCCTGTAGCAAAGCTGACCAGCAGCTGGTCAGACTTTCTGAAAGGTTTAGTCCTGTCAAGGTAGAACCTGAGCTGTCTGTGCACGTCCAAGGAGTGCAGGATCCTTTCCATTTATTCTGAGGATAAGAAAAAAAGGTGGGTAAATGGATGGATTGGTTTAAAGCCACATTGGATATCACCTTGGGCATAAATGATGGGTTAGTCCTGAGGGAAACCCTGTCCGCATGGAAGGTAATGATGGTTCCACAGCAATAAGGGCCTGCAACTCAGACATTCTTCTTGCTGAAGTGATGGCTAGAAGTAAGGCTGTTTACAAAGATAGGAATTTTAACTCTGTTGTAGTAGCAGGCTCAAAATTGGGAAGCGTGAGCTTCTCTAGTACAAAGTTAAGGTCACAGGCAGGAGTGGGAACTCTCCTCGGGGGTGTTAAAATGTTAGCTCTTCTTAGGAATTGTTTGACCAGAGGGTGAGAAAAGAGGGGTGGCTCAGTATTGTAATGAGTTGAGATGGCAGAGGCATGAATCTTAACTGAAGAGAAGGATAGGCCTTTGTGGAGCAGCTCTGCTAGTTAATCTAGGATTTGAGGTAAGGTAGCCACGGTTGTGTCCTTACCCTGAGACTGGCACCAAGAGCAGTATCTTTTCCACTTTTCTGAATAGGATTTTCTAGTACTAGGCCTCCTGGCCTCAAGGATGACATCCAGCACCTGTTTGCTGAGGGTTGGTGGTGATGCATTCAGGGAATCAGCCAGGCTGCTAGGTTCAGGGTTTGCAGCTGAGGATGCAAAATCTGGCCCTCCTGCTGGGACAGCAGAGAGGGGGTCTGATGCAGTTGCCACGGTGACACTGCTGTCAGACTGCGTAAAAGTGGGTACCAGTGCTGGCTTGGCCAGTATGGTGCAATCAGGATTGTCCTTAGCCTGTCTTGTTTGACCTTGGGTAGCACTTTCGGGAGGAGGGGCAGAGGGGGGAAGGCACATATTGAGAGGTTTTCCAGTGTACAGGAAAGGGCATCCACTTTCCATGCTTGGCTGTGGGGAATTCTGGTGCAAAATTTGCTCAATTGATGGTTTTGGGGGGAAGCAAAGTGGTCCACCTCTGGTGTTCCCCACCTGTGGATTAGAAGTTTGAATGCATTTGGTTCCAGTTTCCACTCGTGTGGGTCCATTAGATTTCTGCTTAAATCGTCTGCCAGTGAATTTTCTTTCCCTGGCAGGAACTGAACTTGCAGGTGCACTACATTGCTCAAGGCTGTTTTCCACACAGTCATGGCTATCCTGCAGAGTTGGTAGGAATGAGTCCCCCCCCCCCCTCGCTTGTTGATGTACCACATAACTGTGGTGTTGTCTATCTTTATCAAGAGTTGTCCTGGAAAGATAAGGTATATGAAGGCTGTCAGTGCATTCTGTACAGCTAACACAGCAGGTGCATTTCTCTTGGCCTCCATCTACCTTGAATGCATTTGTCTGCCATGTTAGCCTCCCATGCATAGCCTGATGTGTCTGTTGTCAGGGTTTGGGCAGCGAGGGGTTGAGTGAAAGGGAGTTCCTTGTTGTGGTAGCAGGCCTCTGCCCACCAAAGAAACTCTGTCCTTAGGCATGGAATGATAGGAACCATTGTTTCCAGGTCCTGAGAATGTTGACACCAGAGACTTTTTAAGTACCACTGAAGTGTCCTCATATGCAGTCTTGCATATGGAATTAGTAGAATGCAAGAGGCCATGAACCCTAGGGCTTGCAGTATTTTTCTTGCAGATAGCTGGGTTTGGGTGGCCAGTAGACTGAAGTAGTTTGTCAAATAAACCTGTTTTTCTGGCGTGAGGAATGCCATCTGGGAAGTTGTGTTCAAGCTTGCTCTCAGGAATACAATTTTTTGGCTGGGTACCAGATGTGATTTATTTTCGTTGATGGTATACTCCAGAGAAGTTAGAAGTCTCTTTACAAATGTCAGGTGCTGAAGTAGTAATTCCTGACTGTCCGCCTGAATCAGACAATCTTCCAAGTATGGGTAAATTTGAATTTTTCTCTGCCTGTGGTATGCAATGGCTGGAGCCAGCCATTTTGTGAATACCCAGGGTGCAGTAGATAAGCCAAAGGTAAGTGCAGAGAACTGATGGTGCACAGAGCCTGGCCTGAAACACAGATATTTCCTGCAGGATTCCCTTATGGGGATGTGCACATAAGCTTCTTTTAAGTCTAGGGTTACCAGCTAGGAGTCCTTGGCTAGCATACGAAGCAGCTGTTGGAGAGTAAGCATTTTGAATTTTGGAACCACCAGGAAGGTTTTGAGAACTGACAGATCCAGGATAAGGCGCCAAGAGTTTTCTTTTCAAGGCACCAGCAACAGTCTGGTATAGAAACCCTGTCCCCTTTGCTCTGTTGGAACAGGCTGAATAGCCTTGATACTGAGAAGTGAAAGCACTTGCTTTTGGGCCTCTGCCCACTGGTTTGGCGGAGGTCTAGCAATCTGCTTGGGGTTGGCAGAGAGTTAAGGACAACTCATTGTGCAATTTTACCACAGGATGGCGGCCTACTACTCCCGGTTTTGGACGTGGGAGCACTCCATTGTTTAGATCTGTGCATACCCTGAGACTGCAGTCTTGGTGGTCTGCTGTCCCTGGGTTTGGACTGAGAAGGTCTGGGAGGGACTGGAAAGGACCCGTTTTTTGAAGGCCAATGCCTACTGAATCTGGGTGGCTGTACCTGTAGGAAATCTTTAACAGTTTGCATAGATTTATCTTTTTCCTCCATCTTTTTAAGAACATCTTTTTAAGTGCCAAACAAACATTCTTGGTTTAATTTTGCTTTGACATGGTCTGGCAAGATTTGTTCCTTTAGCTAAACATGCCTTCTAAGAACAGACCCAGTGACAGCAGCCCTTGAAGATGCTTCTAAAGCATCAAAACCACACTGCAAAGTATGTTTTCCAACTTGGTTTCCAGAATGCATTAACTCTTGTAAACCTTTATGTTCTGCACAATCAGGAATCAACACCATTTTTTGTTTAATTAGCTCCATAATATATTGCTGTTACTCCAACATGTGAAACTGGCAATTTAAAGCCCTGAAGGCAAGAGTAGCAGAGGTGTATACCTTCTTCCCATCTGTCTAAAGCCCTAGAATTCATATCTGAAAGGGTAGGGTTTTTGGCTGTAGTAGCCTTAATGCCTTTAGGTCCCTGGGAAATGGTCTCTGGATCCGCAGTAGGATCCTTAAATAGAAATTTGTGAGAGTCAGGTACTCTGTAGTACCGGTCAGGTTTTCTAGGAGCTGGTGGCAAAGTATTAGGGGTATGACTGGATTCCATGAAGACATCTACAATTTCCAGAACAGGGGGGGTAGCTAGAGGCCTGTGCTGAGTCAAGTTTAAAAATTCCCCCCCCGAGTCTCTTTTTGGACTGTGGGTAGTCCTGGCTCTCCCAGCAGAAATGCTCTCTGAGGGTATGCAGGGTTTCACCGAAAGAAAAATCCCCTGGTGGGGAGGGAGAGGGAATGGAATCCTCTGCATCAGAATCCTCATAGGTAGATAAGAGTATGTCTTGGTAATCTGAGGGGTCAGAGTCATCGGACTCATGATCTGAAGAATCAGAAGGAAAATTAATTCTTTGTCTTTTAGAGGGGGAAGGCCGACTTCCCTTAATTAAAGTAATAAGGTCTTCCACTATTCTAAGCATTTGTTTCTGTGGCACTGGAGCTTGAGAATGTGCTTTGGTCGTCTGTTTTCTAGGCGTAGTGCAAACTCTGGGCCTGAGAAATTTGTTAGTTTTAGTCTGAAATGAAGTAGTCTGTTTAATATGAACATCGGAAGGTCTGAATACACCCTCAGAAGCCGGTGCCTGCACAGTGGCTCCGGACTCATCCACGGTAGAGACATCCGCAGGTTCCATAGTCAGAGAAGCATCTCGCAGCATACCGGACTCCGAATGGGTCTCAGTAGTGGCCTGCGAATCTGTAGAAGTGGGCATCAGGGGCTATGAAAGCACCAGAGTACTGGCAGACTGGCAAATAGCTTAACGGCAGATTTGGACCTATGTGGTTTGTCTCTGTCTTTATCCTTACGTTTTTTTCAGAAGATTGGCAGTCGGATGGCTTATCAAAGCCATTCTGGAATACGGCGAACAAGAGCAAAATAATTTAGCGACAAAGACAGCCTGACGACAAATAGTTTGGGAGTTGAACAGGGCACAAAACAGACAGCAAGGAACGTCGTGATCTGGGCCTAAACAGGTGACGCAGTAAGAATGAAAATCTCTGAGGTATTGGCTTTCCACAGGCAAGACAATTATTAATTTTTTCTGACATCGGTTAGAGCAAGGGAAAAAAAATCCCCAACGGGGTACTTAGCTTTAGAAGACTTCAGGTCTGAAACTCAAATAACGAAAATTTCAGGTAGCGACCGACTGGCACTTGCTAACTGCTTCTGCTTCGGGCTCCGCTCGGCAAGAAAAGCTGGTGTAATGGCATCGGCTGCTTATTTTATACCCCTGATAACCTGAAGTCATGGAAGAGGCGACAGCATCCGACGCAGAAATCCCAAGACTCTGATATTCGGGCCAACTGAGGGCTACCTGCAGGCAGATAACCCAAGTGTGATGACTGCAACAGTGAAACACGAAGAACATCTTCCTCAAACTCTGATGCCAAAGTTCCATATTCAAACCAGAGTCTGGATGCAGACCAGAAAAAGGATTAAGACATAACCCCCTATGTGCACACAAACTAGTCACTGCTACCACCTCAGAAACTGGCACTACACTGAAAATATGCCATTATTCATTACAACAGGCTTTGGCCTGCACATATGACAGACAGAAATATAATCAGTCTGAAGATACATATTCTAGAATATTCCCCCTTTACATTGATGTAAGGCAACTTTGGACTTCAGTTTTGATAAACACCCTACTCAGATTTAAAGGTTTAAAAAAATACAACTTCAGGACCAGGTTGCACAAATACAATTAGCTTTTGGTGGAAGGGATTGTGGTGGGTTGAAGCTCAGGCCTTTCAATACTGAGTCTAACACTTCTAACAGGGAGTCCCATTACTGTACACAAGTTACAACAACAATAAAGCCACATACCATTCAACACAACTGCTTCCATTCTCAGCCCTTGATAAATGCAGAACCTGCTAGGCTGACAGTCCCATCTTTAACTTTCATGTAACAAATGAGCAAAACTCAGTACTAACAAAGCACCAGAACAAAATAAAGAATACATACATAAACATGATTAACTGAAAAAAAGCAAGTGGATCCAAAAAAGAGCTCAGAGACATAAAGAGAAGAGTCAAGTATCTAGTGTTACTCAGAGTGCTCTCGCACAGCTGTTCCACATTACTTACTCCAACTACATCCTGAGAGGAATTCATTATGTATAGGCCGAAAATGGATTACACAACAGGAGGAGGTATCAACCTTTCTACACTGAAAAACTACTCTCTCACTAGAATGGCACTCCAATGTGCAATTCTTTATTAATGTGTTAAGGGAAGAAAGACCAAGTAGCTGCCTGAGAAATCTTCCCTACTACCAAAGCAAAAACAAAGAGCCTTAACAAGACCTTGCAATGCTTAGTGAACTGTTAACAGAAACCTAGCAGAAAAGTACAGTTGTGTACACTTACCTTAAATGTAGATGTTGGAGTGTATTCACTGTTGCAGTCATTACATTTGGGTTATCTGCCTGCAGGTAGCCCTCAGCTGGCCTGAATATCAAAGTCTTGGATCCCTGCGTCAGACACTCTCTCTTCTTCCATGACGTCAGGTCGTCAGACTATAAAACATGCAGCAGACGCCATTGCATCAGTTTTTCTTGCCCCAGATGTCAGGTGCCCCCGTAATGGGAAGCAAATATATATATATAAGGTTACATCTCCAATAAAAAGCAAATGCACCAGAAAGCAGAAATACACTTAAACAAGAGGCAAGGTATAGCCAAGAGAAGTCAGGGGGCTGGAGGGAGGGTTACCAGGACTGCAACAGTGAATACACTCGAACATCTAGATTTATAGGAAGTGTACATAACTGTACTATGTTCTTCGTGTTTCACTGTTGCAGTCATTACATTTGGGTAGATTCCCAAAGTTAAAGAAGGGAGGAGGAAGTTAGAGAGCATTAGGACCAGCTAGTAAGCCCTGCAAGACTGCAGTGGCAAAACCAGCTCTGGGTTTAGAAAACAAAGGCATGTGGTAATGCTTGGTGAAGGTATGTACAGAGCTCCAGGTAGCAGCTTCTAGGATGTCCCTGGTAGGGACAACTCTGAGAACGGCTGCAGAGGTAGATGCAGCCCTGGTGGAATGTGATCTTATCCCCTGTGGGGTAAGTTTTCCATGGTGCTTATAGCAGAAATGAATGCAATGGGCTATCCACTTAGAAATGGTTTGCTTTGAAATGGCCTTCCCCTCTGACCCTGCAGCAAAGCCAACTAGCAGCTGTTCAGATTTTCTGAGAGGCTTAGTCCTGTCAACATAAAATCTAAGTTGCCTGTGCACATCCAAAGCGTGCAGCACTCGTTCTCCTTTGTTTTGTGGATTTGGGAAAAAAAGTAGGCAAATGAAGGGACTGATTTAGGGCCACACTAGACACCACCTTGGGCATAAAGGAAGGGTTGGTCCTGAGGGACACCCTGTCTGCATGAAAAATGATGAAGGGCTCCACTGCCATGATGGCCTGTAATTCAGACACTCTTCTTGCTGAAGTGATGGCTACAAGGAAGGCTGTTTTCCAAGAAAGGAATTTCAATTTTGTAGTTGCAGCTGGCTCAAAAGGTGGTAGAGTGAGCTTTTCCAATACAAAGTTGAGGTCCCAGGCTGGAGTAGGGGCTCTCCTGGGTGGTCTTATATTTTTGGCCCCTCTGAGGAACTGCTTTAGCAGGGGGTGAGAGAAGAGGGGTGGCTCAGTAGGCATGAATTTTAATTGACGAGAAGGAAAGGCCCTTGTGGAGCATCTCTGTTAAGTACTGAAGAATATGCGGTAAGCTGGGCACCGTTGTGCCCATTCCCTGAGTCTGGCTCCAGGAACAGTATCTTTTCCACTTTTCAGCATAGAATTTTCTAGTACTAGGCCTCCTTGCCTCCAGAATGACATCTAGCACCTGCTTACTGAGGGATGCTATTGGAGAGCTCAAGGAATTAGCCAGGCTGCAAGGTTCAGGGTTTAAAGCAGAGTGTGCAGAATCTAGCCGTCCTGCTGGGACAGCAGGGAAGGGGTCTGAGGCAGGTGCCATGGTTCCAGCAAGACATATTGTGCAAGTGGGGGTACCAGTGCTGGCATGGCCAGTCTGGTGCAATCAGTATTGTACTTGGTTTGCCCCGACTGATCTTTAGCAATACATTCAAGAGGAGAGGCAGAGGGGGAAAGGCATAAACTGAGAGGCTTTCCCATGTGAAGGACAGTGCATCCACTTTCTAAGCTTGACTGTGGGGAGTCCTTGTGTAGAATTTGCCCATTTGGTAGTTTTTAGGGGAGGCAAACAGGTCCATCTCTGGATCCTCCCATTTGTTTCTCAAAAGGTTTAACATATTTGGATTCAGTTTCCACTCATGTGGGTCCATGAGATTTCTGCTTAGGTCGTCTGCCAGTGAATTTAGCTTGCCTGGCAGGAATTGAGCTTGTAGGTGGCACATGGTAGCTCAAGGTTGTGTTCCACACAGCCATGGCTAGTCTGCAGCGAGGGTACGAATGGGTCCCTCCCTGCTTGTTTATTGTTAGAAAAATATGTATTTAAATATATGTGAAATGCTAGTTTAAAAGCAAAGTAGTTTATAATGCATTTTATTCTATTAATCATATAACAGAAGGGATAAATTCATGTGTAAATGCAAGTAGCTTCTGAAACTGCAGTGTGCTTTGACCCCTGACCCTGGCAGCTGCCAGCTCAGCAAGCTTAATGTTTATGCTTTTCATAAGTGATTATCTGCTGGGTCAGGAAATTAAATGTGTAAATCTTCCGCTCCTTCCTGATGAGAAAACTTGTCCTTGTAAATAATTAAATCTTCTTTTCCTGATGGAGTAACTTGCCCTTGTAAGATAAAAATACAGCTGGTGGGAAAGTGAAACAGTGAACAAAGAGGTAAATTTAAAGACTGAATCTGCTATTGTATTCGAACTGATATGAGACCTTTAAGAAGTAACTTTACAGAAAGACATTATGACTGACCAGCTGGATAGCAAGGCCGTATTGTATCTAAAGGAAAAGTTTTTTTAAATGTACTGCATCAGCATTATTAGATGAATAGAATACTGTTAGTAAAAGTGATGTAGATTGCCTTGTGACTAACCACGTCAGTAAGGTGGGCATAACTTGAATGCAAACACTATAAAATATTCTGTACTTCCTGCATCATGTCAGACAAAATTCTGCACTTGTATGGTTTTTTGCCTCCTGGTGTACACTAGTAAACTTTTGAATCTGAACCTCCTGTGTATTGAATTATTAATTTTATTTAACATTTATGTAGCACATAACAGTGGTGGTGTCTGTCTTTACCAATAATTGTCCTGAAAGAATGTGGTCCTTGAAGGCTGTCAGGGAATTCAGCACAGCTATGATTTCTTTTTGATTGATATGCAGGTGCATCTGACTCTGGTTCCATTTGCCCTGAATGCACTGCCCTGCCAAGTGAGCCCGCCATGCATAGTCTGATGCGTCTGTTGCTAGGGTTTGGGCAGCAGGGGGTAGAGCCCCTTGTTGTGGTGGCAGGCCTCTGCCCACCAAAGGAACTCTGTCTTTATACAAGGAATGATGGGAATCATTGATTCCAGGTCCTGAGAATGTTGACACCATAGGCTTTTTAGATACCACTGTAGTTTCCTCATATGCAGTCTTGCATATGGGATTAGTAGAATGTAAGAGGCCATGAACCCCAGGGCTTGCAGGATTTTCCGTGCAGAGAGCTGGGTCTTTGTGGCCAGTAGTTTGAAGTAGGCTGTCAAATAAACTTGTTTCGCTGGCATGAGGTAGGCCATCTGGGAAGTTGTGTTCAAGCTTGCTCCCAGGAATACAATTTGTTGGCAGGGTACTAGATGAGATTTCTTTTCGTTTATGGTGTACCCCAGTTAGGTTAGAAGTTTAACAAATGCCAGATGTTTTAATAGCATGTCCTGGCTTTCTGCCGGAATTAGACCATTTTCCAAGTATGGGTATATTTGAACATTTCTTTGCTTGCAAAATGCAATAACTGGAGCTACGCACTTTGTGAATACCCTGGGCGCACTAGATAAGCCAAAGGGAAGTGCAGAGAACTGATGGTGCCTGGAGCCTGCTCTGAAGCATATGTATCTCCTGCAAGATTCCCTTATTGGAATGTGCAGGTAAGCTTCCTTTAAGTCTAAGGTTGCCAACAAGGCATCTTTACCCAGCATAGGAAGCAGCTGCTGAAGAGTTAGCATTATGAATTTTGGGATTACCAAAAAGGTGTTTAGAATAGAGAAGTCAAGGATAGGACGCCAGGAGCGTTTTTTTCTGGGTACCAGGAAAAGTCTTGAGTAAAAACCTTGTCCCCTTTCTTCTGCTGTGACAGGCCGAATAGCCCTGATACTTAGAAGAGAGAGAAAGTACAGTTTTGTACCTACCATAAATGTAGATGTTCGAGTGCTCATACAGCTGCAGTCATTACAGATGGGTTATCCTGCCATCAGGCGGGTCCTCGGTCGGCCGAATTCCAAAGTCTAGGTACGGCGTCGGCCGACGTCGCATCCTCCCTGACGTCAGTGTGGCAGGGGTACAAAAGAGGCAGCCAACGCCACTTTCTTCAGCCTTTCTTGCCCCAGATGTCAGGTGTCCCCAGAAGGAAGGCAAAACTTTTAGTTATGTACTCACCATAACTTCAGATGTTTGGGATCCATCTCGCCTACATTCTGAATGATGGGTTAGTCTCTTATTGGCTGAGCTTACTATATCCCAGGATGCACCACCAACAGTCCCCCAGATCTAGTTTGTCCGCATACATGCACACATGCATACCCTGCTTATATAACATCGTCAGATGAAACAAGATAAAAACAGTGGAGCTCAGATGGATCCCAAACATCTGAAGTTATGGTGAGTACATAACTAAAAGATGTTATGTGATCTACATTCTGAATGATGGGACAGCAGTCCCTAGCACCTGAATCCTGGGTGGCTCACTGGAAAACACTCCTGAGTACGGGAAACCAAATGAAGCTCTCGCCCCCTTAGATGACATCCAATTTGTAGTGGGAAATGAAAGTGTGCGGTTGACCACCAAGCCGCCGCCAAAACAATTTCAAATAATAAAGCTTGGAATGAAAAGCTATAGAAGTAGCCATAGCTCTGGTAGAATGAGCTTTGATAGATGATGCTTATTTGAAGAAGAATAGGCCTGAGTTATGCAATCTCTGATCCATTTTGAGATTGTAGCTGTGATGGTTTGGCCCAATTTATTATCTGAGAAGGACACAAACAACTGGTCTGACTTACAGTTTTTGGGTCCTGTCTAAATAGAAGCGTAATTGCCTGTGAACATCCAATTTATGGAGAGTGTATTCTGCCTCATTAGAGAATTTTGGAAAGAAAACTGGTAGTTCTAGGGATTGTTGAAGACAGAAACTAGAGCAGACCTTTGGGACAAAGGATGGATTAGGCCTAAGAGATACTCTATCTTTGTGGAAAATCAGATATGGTGGTTTAATAGACAGGGCTTGAAGCTCTGAGACTCTTCTTGCTGAAGTAATAGCCACTAAGAATGCATGACAGATATTTTAATTCGTGATGTAGCAGCCGGTTCAAAAGGGGGGAGTGTCAGCCAAGCACTAAATCAAGATCCCACGGAGGTGCAGGATGAAAACTGGTGGTCTTAACAGACTCGCACCTTTAATGAATTTGCATAGCCTGCTGCTCATCAAAGGAGGATCCGTGGATTCATGGAATTTAGAAATAGCAGCTAGTTGAACTTTAATAGTTGAGACAGAAGATCCCTGATTAAATAGGGATGTTAAGAATTTCAAAACCTCTGGGACAGGAGCAGTGATAGGGTCTAAGCCCTTGAGTTGAGCCCAGATAGCAAACCTCTTCCACTTACTGAGGTACAATTTGTTAGTGGTGGGTTTATGGGCGAAGACAAAATGTGAACAACTTCCGGTCTAGTGTGTGGCTTCTGACTAAGGTCGGAAGTGGAGGAGCCAAGCTGTCAATTTCAGAGATTGAAGAGACTGATGCCAATGTCCCGACTGATGGATTAGCAAATCCGGGATCAGGTCTAAGGTCCCACTGCATGCTTTTTCAGGTAAGGAAACCATATCTGACGAGGCCAGTATGGGGCAATCAGAATCATTGAAGACCTTAGCTGGGAAGCTTTTGAATGACTTTGGGAAGGAGTGGGATTGGAGGACTGTTGGCCAGGGTTGAGCTAGAGCATCCATGGCGGTACTTCCTGATGTGGAATCAAGGAGAAGAATCTTTGCACTTGGTGTTTTGTGGAGTCCCCCATCTCTTGAAAACCTGGGCTGCTACTGTGCGGTTTAGAGACCATTCGTGAGGAGAGAGAATTGTCCTGCTTAATTTGTCCGCAATACATTTGACTTTCCGGGATGTGGGTCGCTACCAAGAAGCGGTTGGTAGCCCATTACAGCCCCCCACACTCTCATGGCCTCTCTGCAAAGGGATACGATCTGGTCCCTCCTTGTTTGTTCAGATACCAAACCACCGACATGTTGTCTGTGTGGATGGCGATGATACCCTGAGGAAGGAACTTGTGTAAGGCCTGTAGGGATCGTACAGCCCTCATCTCCAACACGTTGATGTGGAGAAGAGCCAGGAGCCCTGAACTAGCCTGCCCAGACAATGCCCCCCACCCTATCTGGGAGGCATCTGGGGAGAACAAAGGGTTTGCCCTGATCTAAGTTGGATGTCTGAAGCCACCAGCGCAGGTCCCTTTGCATATTTCCGTAATCATGATGAGATGATTGAGGGAGATCTTGAAAGGTCCATTGAGTTGATAAGAGCCACTGAAGAATCCTCATGTGTAACCTTGCTAGAGGAACTAAAAGTACCGTGGCAGACATTGAGCCTAGAACCTGTAGGACCATCCTGGCTGGGGCTTTGGATCTCGAGATCAGAGCTTGCACTTGGCCCTGTAAGGTTCGGATCCTTTCGGCAGGAAGAAAGACACGATCAATCTTGAGTCTATCTCTGCTCCTATAAACTTTATGCGCTGAGAGGGCAGCAAGACAGACTTTGACCAATTGAATGTAATCCCCAGGGAAACACCCAGGAGATGGTGGCTTTGAGGTTGTCCATAAGTAGATGCCTGGTGGTGGCAGTCAGGAGCCAGTCGTCGAGATAGGGAAACACTTGGAATCCAAGGCTCCTCAGGTGAGCCGTCACTACTGCCAAACACTTGGTGAACACCCTGGGGGCTGTGGTGAGGCCAAAGGGCAGAGCACAAAATTGGTAATGACTGGTTCCCAGGCTGAAGGTATGTGATAATAGGCGCCCTGAGGTCTATGGAGCACATCCAAACATCCTTCTCCAACAACGGGAGAATGGATTGCGTGACCATTCGAATTTTGGATTGTAAACGATAGGTTCAGTCTGCTGAGATCCAATATTGGTCTCAGGTCCCTGTCTTTTTGGCACTAAAAGAACCTGGAGTAATTTCCTAATCCGATTTGGTCTGTGGGGACGGTTGGATGACTCCTTTTGTAGCAGCTTTGAAGCGCTGCTATTTCCCTTGACTGGGTGGTGGGTCCGGTGAGTATTTGAATGGGATGATGTAACCTCCCTATCCGGGCACCCATCTGTCCTGAGTGATTGACTCCCAGGCTTTTAGGTGCTTGGCAACGACACCCGACTGGCTCCGAGCAGCACAGCCGGGCAATCCCTCATGTCGTGGGAGGCTGAAGAGGTCTCCAGAATTGCGGGGCCTCTGCCGCCTCTGGGACCTCTCTCCTGAAAACCGCCTCTGCCTCTGGACGGGAATCTTCCTGCTGTTGGGAGAAAACTTTGCGAGATTTCGAACCACATTTTCCCCTCCTTTGGCCTTGGGTGGAATAACGGGCCCCTCGGCAGATAACGTTTTCCCTCTTGCTCACAGCGGTAAGGGTGTCTTTCACCTTGGGTCCAAACAATGAGGACCCATCAAAGGAAGACTTGAAGGCCTCCAAACTGACACAAGCGAGCCAGGCCTGTCTATAAGATATGAGCCTCATGGACGAGTTAGCAATTGACGCAGGATAGCCAACTGAGAGCCAACGGACTGGGCTAGCTGCGACCAGATCCCTCTGAAGCCTAGTAAAATGTGCCAAATAATTCAGAGACCTTAAGGTAAAGGCCGCTGAAGTCAGGGTGCTTTTCCCATCTATCCATACTCCTAGACTCCTTATTAGGAGGATGGATGGAAAGCCTCTGCCACGCCCTGCTGTGTAGCAGATGCCACCACCATGGCATCTACAGCCAAGGAACTCCTTCTCGGGGAGCAGATAAGAATTTGTTTGGACGAGAAGGGACTGGTTCCACAAACTAAATCCAGAAGCGGCGGAGACACCCAGGAGGCGGAGGGCTGAGCCCCAAAGGCCTTGAGGAGCACTGATTGGGGTTTGGACATCCAGCCTCGTTGTTTGAGGATCTCCAAGATGTCTGCAAAGGAGACATCATCCGAGGACGACTTAGGGACCCCTCTGCATCATCCATATCCGTGTCCGATGTGATAGACTGGGAGTCCACGTGCTTCCTCTTGCGATCTCTTCCTTGGGGTTCCTCTGGAGAGGACTCGAAAACCCTCAGGAAGAGGGAACCCCACTGGGGGTAACCTCAGGCCTCGGCCTGGCTCCGCCTAGACAGGGAACTACCAAGGACCCAGTCTCCACGCCCAGGGAAGGTGCTGGTAAACCGGGAGATGGCAAGAGGATTTGGCCAAGGCAGACCTCCAGAATCCTGGGAGCGCTCAGTCTCGGGCCATGATAGTAGACGGAAGTCCCGCAGTCAAGCACCGAGGCTCGGCTCGGAACCAGAGCAGCGGTCCCAACATCACCCTCGGTCCCAGCCGAGAAGTCCACAGACCAAACTCGGGACCGAGGGCCCGTTTGGAGGGAGGGTCCGGAGGACCCTGAGATCTCCAGCACCTGCTCACGCGGAGCCAGCAGTCGGAGGAGGAATAGCAATGGGCCAACTGGGTCGGAGTCAAACACCTTGGAAGACTGGGGACTGGAAAGTCTTTGGAGCACCCTGTCTATATCAGAATCCGACATTCGAACCCGAGAGGGATGAGAATCGGCGCCGAGGCACACACACCAGATTCCATCGGTGCCAGTGGAGCCGGCGCCGAGGAGGAGGGAAGTGTCTGACTTGGCACCTCGCTCGAGGCAGTGGGTGACTAGTCACTGCCTGACGATGCCCCAGCCATCGGCAGGAGTCGATACTGGAGGCACGAGGCAGACTGTTTCCCTCGGCTCTCAAGTCTTTGGATCCGACGGACTGGTCGGGAGCGAGCCCGAAGACAAGGCTTCTTCAAAAGAGGGTTTAATCAAATTTATTTTTCCTCTCCTGGAGGACCCTAGAGGAAAAAGTGGACACACACACATGACTCCTGCAAGTGCTTTGCCCCTAAACAATAAACACAAAGTAGATGGTCATCAGTAACAGACATCTTAAAAGCACATTTAGTACATTTTTAAAGCCCAAGGCCTAGGGGCTTGAGACATAATGCTAACAATTCCTGACAGGAAATTTAATCACTGTAGAAACAAACTCTACACAATCACCACAATATCAATAGCAATAGCAATAGCAATAGCCGTTAAAACGGCTTTTGTTTTAAAAGTAGTTAATAAGCTACTCAGCCCAGCCAGCTCGAGACCACGTCCTTGCAGTTAAGCCGCAAGCGAGATCTGGGGGACTGTAGGTGGTGCATGCTGGGATAAACCCATCATTCAGAATGTAGGCGAGATAGGATCACATAACATCATAATGTTATGCAAACATGCAATATAGAAAAATCAAAAAACAGTAGTTGCAAGCAAATACACCATAATAGAATACCCCAATTAGGTTAAATGATAAGGTGTTTGTCATAAGGCCTGTCCTAAGAGGGGACGGAGGGGGGGTAACCTGGACTGCAGCTGTATGAGCACTCAAACATCTACATTTATGGTAGGTACAAAACTGTACTATGTTCATCGTGCATACGGCTGCATTCATTACAGATGGGAAGAATCCCAAAGCTAAGTAAGGGTGGTAGGCACTAAGTGGAACTAGGAGGAGCGAGGATGCCCTGCAAGACTGCTGTGGCAAAACCTGC
Organism: Protopterus annectens; assembly: GCF_019279795.1. NCBI lineage: Eukaryota > Metazoa > Chordata > Ceratodontiformes > Protopteridae > Protopterus > Protopterus annectens. Next base: position 560,092,029 of record NC_056746.1, read on the forward strand.
TCTAGATTTAGAGTATAGTGGAAGGTGATAGTGCCTGGAGAAAGTGTGCACTGAACTCCAAGTGGCTGCTTCCAAAATGTCCTTGGTAGGGACCCCCCTGAGGAAAGCTGCAGAGGTAGCTGTGGCCCTGGTGGAGTGGGTTCTGATGCATGCAGGCACAGTTTTTCCATGAAAAGAGTAACTAAAGCGTATGCAGTGGGCTATCCATTTTGAAATTGTTTGTTTGGAAATAGCCTTTCCTTGAGCACCTGTAGCATAGGACACAGAGTTGCTCAGATTTCCTGAATGGCTTTGTTCTGTCCAAATAATAACAAAGTTGTCTGTGAATGTCCAAGGAATGTAGTAGTCTTTCCCCTTTGTTTTGTGGATTTGGATAAAAGGTTGGTAAGTGGATAGTCTGATTCAAAGCTACACTGGATACTACCTTTGGCATAAAGGTAGGGTTGGTTCGTAAGGAAACTCTGTCCTGATGGAAAATGATGAATGGTTGCACAGCCATGAGGGCCTGTAGCTCTGAAACCCTGCGTGCTGAAGTGATAGCCAGAAGAAAGGCTGTTTTCCATGACAAGTATTGTAGTTCTGTTGAAGGAGCTGGCTCAAAGGGGGGGAAGGGTCAGCTTTTCCAATACGAAGTTGAGGTCCCAAGCAGGGACTGGTGGTTTCCTTGGGGGTTTTATATTTTTTGCCCCTCTGAGGAACTGCCTTAAGAGAGGATGTGAGAATAAAGGAGGATCTGTGTTGTATTGTGCAGAAATGGCTGAAGCGTGGATCTTGATGGACGAGAAGGAAAGTCCACTGTTTAACATCTCAGCTAGGTACTGTAAAATTTGAGGTATATTTATTACCCAAAGATTCTGGCTCTTTTCTTGATTCCAGGCACAAAATCATTTCCATTTGGCGGAGTAGGCTTTTCTAGTAGAAGGTCTTCTGGCCTCCAAGATGACATCCTGGACCTCCTTGGAGAGGAGAGTCTGCTGGGAAATTAAGGAATTCTCCATGCAGCTAGATTTAGGGTTTTGAGCTGGCTGTGAAGGGTTTTGTAATTGTGCTGGGACAACAGAAGAGGGACTAGAGGCAGGATCCATGGTGGAGAATGTGTCAGGTTCTTCAGGAGCGGATACCAGTGTTGTCTTGGCCAGTCTGGAGCAATGAGAATCATTTGCGGCCTCTCTGCCCTAGCTTTTAATAGAACTTTGGTCAGTAGAGGAAGAGGCGGAAAGGCATAAACTGTCAATGTTGTCCAATTGAAAGAGTGTGTGTCCACTTTCCAGGCCTGTGGATGATAGGTCCTTGAACAAAATTTTTTCAACTGGTAATTTCTGTGGGTAGCAAATAGATCTATGTCTGGCTGTCCCCATGCCTGAGTTATCTTTGTGAAAACTTGAGGATGCAACTTCCATTCGTGTGGATCTGTCATATTTCTGCTTAGGTTGTCTGCCAGTGTGTTTTCCTTCCCTGGCAGGAATTGTGCCTGTAGTTAAATTTGCAATTCCAGTGCTGTGTTCCATAGGGTCATGGCTTGCCTGCGCAGGGGGTATGAATGAGTTCCCCCCTGTTTGTTTATGTACCACATCACTGTGGTGTTGTCTGTCCTTATCAATAACTGGCCTGGATGCAGTAGGTCTTTGAAGGTCATAAGAGCATTTTGCACAACTAGCATCTCCTTTTGGTTGATGTGTAGGTGCTTCTCTTTTTGGGACCATTTTCCCTGAATGCACTGATCTGCCATGTGTGCTCCCCAGGCGTAGTCTGAGGCGTCTGTTGTAATGATTTGAGTTGCTTGAGGTACACAGAAAGGGAGACCTGTGTTTCGTTGGCATGCTTGAGCCCACCACAAAAATTCCTTTTGAAGGCATGGAATGAGTGGTATAATTGTTTCCAAGCTGTGGCTGTGTTGAGACCATAAGTTTTTTAGGTACCATTGAAGTTTCCTCATATGCAGCTTTGCACATGGGATTAGTAGGATGCAAGATGCCATGAATCCCAGAGCCTGCAGGACTTTCCTTGCAGTTAGTCTGGTGAAAGTTGCCATTTTGCTGAAGTATTGAGAAAGTTGCCCTTGTTTGTCTGGCGTGAGGTAGCCATCTTTGTATTCAAGCTGGCACCCAGGAAAATTATCTGTTGAGAAGGTATTAGTTTTGATTTCTTTTTGTTGACTGTGTATCCCAGGAAGTTTAACAGTTTTATTACAAATGCCAGATGATGCAGTAGTATGTCCTTGCTGTCAACTTGGATCAAGCAGTCGTCCAGATATGGGTAGATTTGTATCCCTTGTAGTCTGCAGAAGGCGATTACTGATGCCGGGCATTTCGTAAACACTCTGGGCGCAGTAGATAAGCCAAAGGGCAATGCAGAGAATTGGTAATGGGTTGAACCTGCAAGAAATCTGAGGTATCTTCTGCAATCTTGTCTGATAGGGACATGCAGGTATGCCTCCTTGAGGTCCAATGTTACCAGCCAAGACTCCTTGCCCAGCATGGGAAGAAGCTGCTGTAATGTTAGCATCTTGAACTTTGGTACCTGTAGATATGTGTTTAGGATGGATAGGTCTAAGATAGGTCTCTAATCTTTGTCTTTCCTTGGTACCAGGAATAGTCTGGAATAAAAACCTTGACCTTGTTCTTTTGCAGGTACCTCTTGAATCGCTTTCATGTCCATGAGAGCGGAAATTTGTCTTTGTGCCTCTGCCCTTTGATTTTGTGGCAAGTTTGGCATGCCTCTCATTTTTGGAAGGGTGTGAAAGTGGAACCTGTAGCCTCTGTCTATAATGTCCAGAATCCATTTGTCTTTTGTAACAATATGCCAATTTTTTGAGAATAATGCCAGTTTTCCGCCCAAAGGTGCTGCCATTAAAGCTTTGCTTGGCAGGTATAGGGGGAAGTCATTATGTCTGTTTTCTAAATGACTGTGGTCTGCTTGCCACTGTCTTGCTCTGTAAGATCCTTGAGGTTGCCCTCTACCCCTTGGGCGTCTGTATCTGCCCCTTTGAGGTCTGTCCGTGGCTGGAAAGGACCAATTTTTTGAAGGCCAGTTTCTGCTAAAACGTGGAGGTTGTACCTGCAGGAAATCTTTCACGGTTTGCATTGATTTCGCTTTTTCCTCCATTTTCTTTAGTACCTCCTCAGCTTTAACACCAAACAATACGCCTTTTTGAAGTGGAGCATCTAATAATTTTGCTTTGACATGATCTGGTAAGGTTTGCTCTTTGAGCCAAGCATGTCTACGTTTAACAGACCCCGTAACAGCAGCTCTACATGAGGCCTCTAAAGCATCAAAACCACACTGTAAGGTATGTTTACCCACTTGCTCTGCACCATGCAACAAATCCTGCAACTCTTTCAAATCTGGTTGTTCTGGTTGTGCCATTTTGCTTTTCAACTGAGATAACAGAAACTGTTGGTACTTTAACATATGGAATTGACAGCTTAATGCCCTCATGGTTAAAGTGGCCGAGGTATACACATTTTTCCCCCACCTTTCTAATGCTCTGGAATCCCTCTCTGAAGGTAATGGGTTTTTAGCAGTAGAGGCCTTGATTCCCTTGGGACCCTGTAGTTTCTGGGTCAGCAGTATGGCTTTTATATAGGAACTGGTGAGAATCAGGAACCCGGTAATACCTGTCTGGTTTAACAGGAGCTGGAGGTAAAGAATCTGGATTAAGGCTGGCTTCTGTGTACACATCATCCAAAATATCTAAAACAGGAGGGATAGCCAGGGGCCTATGCTGGGGGAGCAATAGAAATTCCCTGAGCCTTTTCTTAGAATCTGAGTAATCTTGGCCTTCCCAGTGAAAGTGTTCCCTCAATGCATGCAGGGTTTCCCCAAAAGAGTAGTCCTCAGGGGACCGAGGGAATAGACTTCCTCAGCATCTGAGTCCTCGAAATGGGAATAGGCGTAATCCTGGTCCTCAGAGTGTTCTGAGGTAATAGAAGCCTGATCTGAGGAAGGGTAATCTTCCTCTAATCTGGGTCTTTTGTCAGAGGGGCGTTGAGAACCCCTGATAAGAGTAATCAAATCCTCAGCCATTTTAAGCATCTGCTTTTTAGGCATGGGGCCTTGAGAGGAGGTCTGAGGACCCTGTTTTTTGGTTTTCATGGCTGCTTTAGATTTAGTGAAAGATTTAATAGAGAAGGTGGAAGGCTTGAAGACGCCTTCAGAAGTGGCAGGCCTGTCTAAATTCTGAGTTTCCCCGCCAAGAGTGGCATCGGTATCTGCAGTAGGAATGGGGACCGAGGAGCCTGCGACCTCGGGCACTGAAGTCACCGGTAATGTAGTTTCATCGGTACTCAGGGGCTGTGTAGGCACCTCGCTGAGAACCGGTAGTCGGCCTAAGCGTGGTCTCAGTAGTCTGTGCGGACCTCGGATGTCGGTCCTTATCTTTGCGTCTTTTGCTCAAAACTGGAGTCTGAGTATCTGACGACATGATATAATTACATTTTTTGCCAAAATAATGAAGGGCGAACTCCGCCCGGCGCTTAATAGTGCGCTTGTTGAATCTAGCACAAAAACGGCAGGCCGAGATGTCGTGGTCTGGGCCTAAGCAAGGTATACAGAAAGAGTGGAAATTCTTATGCGGTATTTGCTTTCCACATGAAATGCAATTATTAACTTTGTCTGACATCGGTCTGAGGCAAGAAAAGTTTCCCCAACGGGGTACTTAGCTTTAAAGAAGACTTCGGCTGAAATACTTTCGTAAATCTCAGGAGCTGGCTGACCGGCACTTGCGAACTGCTTCTGCTTCGGGTACCGCGCGGCAAGAAAGACTGAAGAAAGTGGCGTCGGCTGCCTCTTTTGTACCCCTGCCGCACTGACGTCAGGGAGGAGGCGACGGCGGCCGACGCCGGACCTAGACTTTGGAATTCGGCCGACCGTGGACCCGCCTGACGGCAGGATAACCCGTCTGTAATGACTGCAGCTGTATGCACGATGAACATCCTGTTGGGCCTCTGCTCACTGGTTTGCGGGTAGGTCTGGCCAACCGTTTGGGGTTGGTAATGTGTGGAAGTGGAATCTGTATCCTTGGAAAACTATATTTAAAACCCATTTGTCCTGGGTAATGAGTTGACAGTTTTTTACATGCAGGGCGATCTTTCCTCCTAAAGGAGCAGGCAGTTGAGCAGGGCTTGGAAGGTTTAAGGTTAAGTCATTGTGCCATTTTTCCATAGGGGGGTGTCTTACTACTTCAGGTTTTGAAAGTGGGAGCCCTCCACTGCTTAGGCCTGTGAGTACCTTGAGACTGTAGCCTAGGTGGTCTGCTGTTCCTAGGTTTGAACTGAGAAGGCCTGGAAGAGACAGGAAAGGACCAATTCTTAGAAGGCCAATGCCTACTAAATCTGGGAGGCTGTACTTGCAGGAACTCAGTTTGCATAGATTTAGCTTTTTCCTCCATCTTTTTAAGACCTTCTTCTGCTTTGTTGCCAAACAGGCAGTTTTGGTTTAAAGGAGCATCCAGTAATTTAGCTTTAACATGAAATGACAAATTTTGCTCCTTAAGCCAAGCATGCCTTCTAAGGACAGACCCAGTGACCGCAGCCCTGCAAGATGCTTCTAGAGAGTCAAAACTACACTTAAACATCATTTTCTCTAAGTGGTCCCATAATATGTTGCTGATACTTTAACATATAAAACTGGCAGTTTAAGGCCCTAATGGCCAAAGTAGCAGATGTGTATACCTTCTTACCCAATCTGTCCAAGGCCCTGGAATCTCTATCAGAGGGAGTAGGGTTTTTGGCAGTAGTAGCCTTAATGCCTTTAGGTCCTTGGGAAGTAGGATTCTTGAAGAAGAACTTGCGAGAGTCAGGTACTCTGTAATACCTGTCTGGTTTCATGGGAGCTGGAGGTAAGGTGTCTGGGGCCAAGCTAGATTCCAAGAAGGCATCATCTACAATGTCCAGGACCGGAGGGATAGCTAAGGACCTGTGTTGAGGGAGGAGTAAGAATTCCCTAAGCCTCTTTTTGGAGTCAGAGTAATCCTGGCTTTCCCAGTGGAAATGCTCTCTAAGTGTGTGCAAGGTTTCACCAAAAGAAAACTCTTCTGGAGGGGAAGCAGAGGGAATGGAGTCCTCTGCATCCGAATCCTCATAGGTAGATAATGGCAAATCCTGGTAATCAGAAGAAACAGAAATTTCAGAATCCTGATCAGAAGAATCAGAAGGAAAATCAGTTCTAGGTCTCTTAGAGGATGAAGGCTGGCTTCTGCTAATTAAATTAATAAGGTCTTCAGCCATTCTAACCATTTGTTTTTTAGGCATATGGGCTTGACCATGCGGTTTGGACGTCAGTTTTCTAGGCGTTGGTCGAGTTTTAGGCCTTGAAGAAGAAGATGGCGTCTGTTTGAAGTGCAAGTCAGTAGGCCTGAATACACTCTCAGAAGCCGGTACCTGCACAGCAGCTCCGGACCCATCCAAGGTAGAGACATCCGCAGGTTCCATGGTCGAAGAAGCATCTTGCGCCATACTGGACTCCGAATGGGTCTCAGTAGAGGCCTGCGAATCTGAAGTAGCGGGTATCAGGGGCCGCGAAAGCACCTCACTGAGTACTGGCAAACTGACGACTAGCTTAATAGAAGAGTCGTCGGCAGCTTTGGACCAATGCGGTCCGTCTTTATCTTTATGTTTTTTTCGGAATGTCGGTAGTTGGGTGGCTTACCGAAGCCATTTCTGGATAGTTAAACCAAGTACTGAAATAATATGATGCAAAAATAAACAGACGACGAATAGCTCATGGGTTGAATAAGGCACAAAACAGGCAGCGAGGGACGTCGTGGTCTGGACATAAGCAAGGAATGCAGTACGAATGAAAATACCTTTATGAGGTATTTGTTTTCCACAGGTAAGACCATTGTTAACTTTTACTGAAGGGATCCCCAACGGGGTACTTAGCTTATTTGAAGACTTCAGTTCTGAAACTCTAAAACGAAAATTTCAGGAGTCGGCCGACCGGCATTTGCCAACTGCTTCTGCTTCGGGCCCTGCGCGGCAAGAAAGACTTATGTAATGGCGTCAGCTGCATGTTTTATACCCCTGATGACCTGACGTCATGGAAGAAGAGACAGCATCTGACGCTGGGATCCAAGATTCTGATATTCAGCCCAGCTGAGGGCTACCTGCAGGCAGATAACCCAAATGTAATGACTGCAACAGTGAAACACGAAGAACATCAGTCTGTTTCCGCAGAACTGCCCACCTAACACCCCCCCCCTTTTATCAATAGCAAAGGAGATAAAAATTGAAAATGATTTCCTAAAGTCATCAGGCATGGGAACAGAACACTTCATTAACTGCCTACCAGAATTCACATGATAAAATATCCTTTTACCCAGCCCTCATTCTGTCGATAAACAGAGATGACAACTGAATTTGGTCACCAGTCTCAACCTGTCCTAAATACATACTATGCAAGGGGGAAACTTAGCAAACGTAAACAGAAATACCGTTTTCCAGAACAAAAAATGTCAAGCGAATCAAGGTCAGCATTTTTCCAGGATGCTACAATAACTTTCTTAAGGAAGTTATTAACAACCTTTTTATTAAAAGGATCTTAATCTAAGCAAGCAAAGTCAAGGTAAGCTGTAAAGCAGCCTAACAAAAAAACAAAAACATTATTGAATGATGGTCTTTCTAAATTCAACTAAGTTCGTTTCAACAAGAAAAAGATGTTTTTGTAAGCATCACTGCAAAGCCCTTTTCCACTGACATAAATAACAAATAATTAAGACTTTCCTACCGGCAGGCTTCCTAGCTAGCTGCAATACCAACACCATGTCTTAAAAGAAAGGTCCTTCGGGAATTAAAAGGTCAGAAACCACTCTGTCAGCAGCAACACATGCAAGGAATTATTCAAGAATTCTGGCCTACTTCTAAAATAAGATGCTCTTCCATGAGTGGAAGCTACCAGACGCACACTGAAATTTCTTCAGTAAACACCCATACTGCTTTGGCCAGCAAGGAATTAATACACCCCAATGCAATTCCTGAACAGTCTGAACAACATTTTATGTCCAGCTGTAATCAAAGGTTTTTCACACATCAGTAAAACACAACTAACCCTTGTTTAATCCTATCACTGGCCCTAAAAGTTTGTTCAGAAAACACTGCAAAAGCAGCATCTTTGGAAAAAACTTCCAAAAGCCATGCAGGAAACTGGCCAATCATGTTTTGCTTTCTAAATACATTTTTTTCTTGACTAAACAACAGACCACCAAAAGGGGACTAATCATACCAATCAGCAAATACTCATCATTTTAAAACCTTGTTCATATACAAGCACTACTGACAATTTCACAAAGGAAATTTATTTTCCAAAGCAAATGAATTAATGAGTAACAATCCAAATTAAAATAGTCAAGCTTCATTTTACAAAATGTAAATAAATATCATCTGCTGTAACAATCGGTCTAAGACAACTATGCAGGATCCAGAAAGGAGTCATCATCTTCTTTCGGCTGATCCCGTTAGGGGTCGCCACAGCGGATCATCTGTTTCCATTTCTTCCTGTCCTCTGCATCTTGCTCTGTCACACCAACCACCTGCATGTCCTCTCTCACCACATCCATAAACCTTATCTTAGGCCTTCCTCTTTCCTGTTACCTTCATCCTTAGCATCTTTTTCCCAATATACTCAGCATCCCTCCTCAGCACATGTCCAAACCAACGTAATCTTGCCTCTCTGACTTTGTCTCCAAACCTTCCAACCTGGGCTGACCCTCTAATATACTTATTCCTAATCCTGTCCACCCTCGTCACACCCAGTGCAAATCTTAACATCTTTAACTCTGCCACATCCAGCTCAAACTCCTGCCTTTTTGTCAATGCCACTGTCTCCAACCCATATAACATAGCTGGTCTGTGAAAGGGGATGGTGTGAGAGTTGTAGTACTCAACTGATCTATTCAAACATCCACTGTTATGATAACTCTACATATACAACTGCATTGTATTCATCAATAGATACCTGTTGTTGTAGCCTAAAGCTATATGGCATGACTGCTGAAGCCTAAACTGCCACAGAAGAGGAGGAGGAGGAAGGATCAGAGCTGTATTAGAAGAATTCCAGAATCCACACCTTTCCAAAATGCCCTAGAAGTAGCCAGAGTGCTGACCTTCTGATGGATTAACTTTCTATGGTGTGAAAAACAAAGGATGGATGAAATCGGACAACCATTTAAAACAGTGCCCATGTTGACAGTGGTTGTTCATTTTTCTCTTCTATTACAAGAAATGAGAGCTGAGCAGAATCTCTAGTTTGCCCAGTTAGTGTAGTACCTGAGCAGCCATTGGCCATCCAGAGTTTTTTGGTTCTGGAAAGAACCCAGAGAGATTAACAGACTGATTTAAAGTAAACTCCTAAAGTACATCAAGGCATGAAGGAAGTGTTAGTTCTTAATGTCACCCTGCCCTTACCATCCGAGTTTGAAACTCATGATACATGCCTAGCTGAAATCAGAGCAGTAAGTAAAACAATTTTCCAAGTCAAAAACTTCAAGTCAATTTGAAAAGGTGTTTCAAATCATGGAAGAGGGAATTTTTCTAGGGCGAAGTTGAAATCCAAAGAGATGCAGCCTATTTTCAAGGTGGATGGAGATGTAGCATCCCCTTCAAAAACTGTTTTACCTAGAATAAGGAAGAAAAGAAGGAAAGGATCTAAAGGCCCACAAGCAGAAAAGGCTGAAAGATCATCTTAACAGATAAGTCAGAAAGGCCTGATTTGAG